>NW_008825663.1:12216-27915 GCF_000691245.1 Trypanosoma grayi | reverse complement strand
CGAAGGTTTGTTTTTTTCTCATGCCTCCACAAACTAAAACGAGGGAAACACAATATACAAACAACGGCAACTGAAGAAGAAGAAAGGAAATTTTTTTTTTTTAAAACGTTACAAAAAATAGTTGCAGCATCGTTACGCTGAATCACAATGGCGAGGGGTGTATACGCGTCACCACAACAAACCAACTCCGCAGCCCCATACATACACACGTGCACATGTATACATCCGAGAGCACGCAGCAGCTAAGGGTGTGGAAGGTGAGGAGATGGGGGTTCAGAACGGTGATTGCCCCAAGCAGAATTGAGACAGAACGGAAAGAGGACTAACGGGGATCTATGAAAGTTTGAAAAAGATATTCGGACGGATTTATTCCATTCCGTGTCTTTATCTCCTTGTCACACAAACAGACATGTCTCTATGTACCAGCAGGGTATACGCATATACTTTTATTTATATATTTATATATTTATATTTATGTATATATATATATATCTGCATCTGCACACGCACACACAGACATATATATATATATATATATGTTCTCTCGTTCCCATCTCTATCTTTCTCTCCATGTCCCAAGTAGGAAAGAGAGATTGGTGCCACGCTGAGGGCCCCGACTACAGGGACGAAAACGACAGACAGTTATACTTGATTCTTTTTTCTTTCGTGGCGCCTTGTGTACGTGTGCTTTGTTTGTTTGTTTGTTTGAAGGGTGTATTGCGAGGCATTTCACTTGTTTGCGGAGTGAGGTGGTAGGATGTCACAAATGACGAACACGTCAACGGAAAATATTTCGACATCGCTGTCGACGTCCGGTGGTGTTACCGCATCGCTGTCACGAGTTGTGGAGCGTACTGTGTCGATGACCATCGCGTTAACCAACAGCAGCGAGGACGAGACGACGAGGCCGATGCACGCCGGGTACAAAGACGGGAGCAGCTGCAAGGGACTGCACGGCAAGGCGCGCAAGGAGTGCGTCGCAGCGCTCAAACCCGACGTCAACAAGACGCTGCGGGAAGGGACGCGGACGGCACTGGCCGGACTGTTCGGCCAAGACGGGCCCCCGTCGTGGTTACCGTTTGCCGCGTGGTTCACGGGCCTGCTTCTCATTTCGCTGGTGACCGCGCTGATGGTATGTCTCTATCTACGGTCGAAGCGTCCGTCGCGTGGTGAGTATGCGGAGATTCCGGATGAGACTGACATGGTGGCGGTGGCGGTTGACAATGCTCCTGCGGCAGCGAGCTCTGAGGGGAACTTGTCGCGGCAGCGTTTTTTGGAGTCGCGCCGGGCGGCAGCGCAGAAGTCCTATGGCACAGAGAGCGCCACGCAGTAACGGGTAGATGATGGAGGCAGGATTTAAAAAAAAAAATCCATTCGAAGTGTTATGAACGGTCTACTTAAGGAGATATGATGTTGCAATGACAGAAGAAAGCAACAATGACATCAACAGCGACAACAATAATAACAGCAGCAGAATGAGCGTGGGCAGCAAGAGTACTTCCCAATGATGAAGAATATGAATCCAAAGTAGGAGGTGGGTAATGATGGGGGTAAACTGTGCGTGAGGTCTTTCTCCTTCGGGACACACTAAACCGTGCAGCTGCCAGTGTCGTACTAGAGTGCATTGTGTGGCGCTGATCAAGATGGTATTTCTCTTTTGGTTGTTTTTGTTGTTGCTGTTTGCTATTTTCCTTTTTCTATCCCTCTTTCTTGCTCGCTCGCTTGTTTTTGAAGTCATTTCGTAATATCAGAGTGAGGCAATTTAACTAAATAATTGGCTTGCCAATCAGCCGGCCACAACTTCATACACGAATACAACTAGGTCCCTGTGCACAAGCATGTTAAGGGTTCTTCTTCTGGTGCTGGCGCTGGTGCTGGTGCTGCAGGCCCACGCCTTTGTACACCCCGTCTCGGCGAGCAACAGCTACACAACGGCGGGGCTCCCGCGCGACGATGTAAAGGACCCGACATGGGACTACACCGACCTCTCCACGTGGCCAGAGACGTGCCGGAAGGGGTCGCGCCAGAGCCCCATTTCCTTCTCCGAGCTCGCGCCAAACGAGGTGGTGTACCGCAAGGACCTTGGTCCACTGGAGTTTTCAGAGGGCTGCGCCTTCACCGCCGAGAAGGTGTCACTCAAGATTGAAAACGATGTGAACACAATATCTGTGCGCCTCATTTCGCTCGACGACCCATACAACGAGGCTCCGAGCCCGTGCACCATGCGTGACCCGACTAACCCGGATTCGCCACTCTTCCACTTCGTGTCAATGCACCTCCATTCGCCGGCGGAGCACGTCTTCCCGCGCACAATGCCGAACGCGGAGCTTCACATTTTGTTTGTGAACACGAAGGGATCAAATAAGGCGCAACGCATGGTGGTTGCGGTGCAACTTGTTGCATCAAACAAGCTAAACACCACCTCTGTGCGCGCCCTCCGTCACATCCTGGTGGAGGGCTCGCTCCCACCGAAGCATGCCATCACAACGTGCACACTCACTGAGGACATCGCGATTCCAAAGTTGTTGCCGCGGCGGGGGAGCTACCTCGCCTATGACGGATCGCTGACAACGCCGCCATGCACAGAAGGGGTGCGTTTCATTGTTATGACCTCCCCTCAGATCATATCGAGACTGGCGCTGGGACGACTTGTCGAGGCATTCAATAAGTCCCGTCAGGGTAATTTCTACGGCAACAGACGACCAACGCAGCCCCTAAACGGGCGAGCGGTTTACCGTTTCGTTGATGTAAAGCACAACAAGACGGTCAAGTCTAAAGGGGACATGGATGACTATTACCAGAGTGACCATCATAGTGAGGATGTATGGGGAAACGACGAGGTGGTAAAAAACCACTCTGTCATAACAGAAACTAAACCAACGCAGAGCCTCAATATATCTCAAACAAATGCCACACATATTTCGTGGGGACATGCCGGTGGATGGCCGCGTCCGTTCAAGCTAAGGGAGGCGTTTGTGTTCACGTGCGCCGCCGCGGTGCTCCTCATTGTGACGATTCTGTTGTACCGGAGGTGGAGTGGAGCTACTTCGTTGAGGGAAAGCGGGATTGAGGAGGAGCCGCTGGCGCACGTCTCTGGGGGATATGGAACAGCTGAATATTGAGCTTGTTTTTTGTTGTTTTTTTGTCAGCGTATTCCCCACGATTTGAGGTACGTGTGGCGTGTGGTTTGTGAAACCGTTCGTATCTCGCGGGCGTGGTTGTGTGGCCTTCGAGTGTTACCCCCACAAGAAGCGGACCAGATGAAGTAGGATGCGTAGAACCAATGTGTTCGATCGTTGTTTATTTATTTTTTTTTTGGGGTCTGTACACATGTTTGCGCAGCACGTCGTTGGGGTTGTGTTTTGATCTCGCCTGATTCTTCTTTTTGTTGTTGGTGTTGTCCTTCATGTCGTTTGTGCGCTGGGGCGTGGGGTAGTAGAGAGAGAGAGAGAGCGCGCACACACACACACGCACGTACACGCACCCATAACTCACACAGGTGAGCAGAGATATTCGCGGTGCCTTGAGTCGCAGAAGGGCCTTCACCCCAGCATGGCGTCGCCGCATCTTTTCGCCTTTTGCAAGGACGCCGTGTGCGTCGCAGAGGACGCTAGCGTTGCGTTTTATGCACCGAAGAACCTCAAGAAGTTCCGCGTGGAAAGGCTCAGCGGGGGACGCGTCGTTGGCCTGTATGCCGTCGAGACGGCGAGCGGTGACGTGCACCTTCACGTCGTTGACGCAGAGGCCAACTGGTTTCAGCTTTCCCTCGACAACGTGAAGCTACTGGCGTCGTCCTCAATAAAGCTGGGCAACGAAGCCCCGGCTGCTGCGGGTGACAAGCCCGTGGTGTCGGCTCGTCGGGGCGTGACCGGGAAGAAGAAGTCGCTAAAAGAGCAGGGTATTCTGGAGGCCCACTTCCACGAGGCAGGCGGGGAGCTGCACTGCATCTTCCTCATGCCGTCTGGCGTCTACGAGGTGTCACTGCGGGACACGGCAATCCTGCAGGCGAAGCTGATAATCTCCATCCCCGAAACGCTGCGTGACTGCACCATGGCTACAGGTAGGTCGACCGGTCTCGTCCTCGTCGGCCAGCGCGGTGAAAAGTGGGCGCAGTACTCTCTGTATGGCGAGCGTGATGCCCACAAACCCCGACAACTCTCCTTGCCTATTAACATACAAAGCGTGGCGTGTAGCACCGTTGCAAATTGTGTGGCTGTGGGCGGCACGCGCGGCGAATTGGTAGTCTATCCTTCCATCACAGACAACCACCACTTTGCAGATCATTGGCATCACACCCCACTGATCGCACTAAGTTTCTCCGTGGATGGTAACTCCCTCTACTCAGGTGCTCATGAAGCGGTCATGCTAGTGTGGAACATGTCCTCCTACACCTATAAAAAGATAGGATGCAGTTTGGGACCTATTCGTTGTATTGTACCCTCGCGATCCAATGGATCACAACTTCTCATGGCTTGCGCAGAGTCCACGCTCGCCGCACTCGACCTCCTGCAGATGCGTGTGGAGAAGTCTATTGAAGGTGTGCAGTGGTCTACCGGTGAGGCGTGCAGTGGGTTGGTTGTGGGACGCTGGATGGGTCAACCTGCGGTAATTCTAACGGGTTTACCAAACGTGGTGCGTGTGTGTGACCCCTTCACGCAGCAGGCACTGTACTCACTTCACATCTCTTCGCAGATGGAAACTATTCCAAGTCCCCCGCGGCATGGTATCCAACACGTAGGCACTCTCGACGACAACCGTACAATTGTGACATATGAGGAGTTTAGGGGTACTGCGCTTCCGCCTTTGCTGCGCTTCTGGGTTTACGACACAGGTGCCAAACGTCACATCGAGACACAGACTATTTACTCTCCTCATCGCAGCCGCGTGCTCGCACTGCAAACTGATGGCGTGCGGCGACGCGTTTTCACACTCAGTACGGACACAATGAAGTGCTGGGGTGAGGCTGATGAAGACGCTAACGACGCATACGCCACGGGACAGAAAAGTTGGGTCAACAAATCTTCTTCGGCGACACCATCTCATCTCGTGAAGGACATGATATTATCCGCTGATGTCTCACTGTGTTTCGTCTCGGACGACAATGTGCATGTGTACAGTGCAGTGGACCTCCGTTCAGGGCAGCCGTGGCACCGTGTGCTCGTCCTCACACAGTCGTTCTCACTCGCACCACTGCGAGACTTGCAGCTACTCACAGAGTGCCGCACTGTGGTGGCCCGAGATGAGTCCCGTGTTTACTTCTGGTCGCTGGTGTCACCGCACCGAAATGCCGTTGTCTGGGAGGCGAAGCAGAGTGGTGTGTCGGCTCTTTGCTCGTACGGCGCCACATCGGTGTTGGTGGCGACCAGTGATGGTGACCTCTTGGAGTTGTGCGGTGCGTCTGACAGAGCAGGGACAGAGTTGGGGCACGCCGTGGGTGTCACACCGCATCGTATTGCCCTCATGAAGTGCCTGCCTGGTGCAGATAAGGAGCGTGTGGCGGTGGTAGACGACGTTTCAGGTTTCTGCGTGCTGCACGTTGCGCTCTCAAAGAGCGAGGAGGTGCGTGTGGAGCAGTTTGAGGGGGAAGGCAAGCTGGCGTCGAGCCATCGCGACGATGGTGAGCATCGACAGCAGCTGCGCCACTTCTTCCACGACGTTGCGCACGCTGGCAGGCCGGAGAACGAGGAGGAGGCGGCGCTCAGCAACGCCGTCCGCGCAGCAGAGGCGAAGAAGTGGCTGACGGAGGTTCTGGCGGACGCCGCGTACACGGCGCCGCCCATGAGCTCCGTGCTCTCGTCGTACCTCAAGAGGCGGGCCGGCATCCCGACACTCTGAGAGCACATCCCTCGCTAAGTAACGAAGAATCGTAGCACCGATCGTGGAGGGAAAAAGGAGAGCGACAGGAAAGAAAAAAAAANGAGGAGGAGGAGGAGCGCAAAAACAAAAAAGGGAAATCAGTCGTTTAAGGATATGCAGTTAAAGAGAAGCAGGAAGGCAGAAGAAAATACAGAGGGAAGGGGGAGAGAGAATTCCTTCATTGTTAATGCTCACACTGGTGTATTATGTTTTCACCCATTGCTTGTCTCGTGTGTACTTACTGAGGGGAGCTGCAGACAAGAAATGATTTCCGTGCCTTTATTCTCTGCTCTGTAACTCTAAAGTCCTCTAGTCAAGCTGGAAGACGCAACGGGCGCCTACCTCTGATGCTCCACCCTGTGGCCTCAGAACTTGAAGATGAGGTGCTGCAGGTGTTGCATGACCGCTTAGCCCATTTGAGTTTCTTCGATAGCCTTCGGCGGCGTGTGCCTGCTGTGGGAACCCAGGAGATGCACCCGCAGCGATTGCTCCTTCTCTACATGGTCGTGGTGGGCAGCGACATGCTTGGTGCGGAGTGGCTTGCTGGCGATGGAGACTGCAACGCAGACAAGAAGAATCTGTTGGCGGAGTTGCAACTCTGTTACAGTCCTGGCACAGGGGGGTTTCATCCTGAGCCCGTGCTCGCGTACACTACGAGCGCCACGCTGACCATGACACAGTGTGCTCTTCACGTTTTGAACACCTGTGGCACGCTCCAGAAGGCTTCCTCCGAATGGCTCTGTAAAGACCGGGTCATGTCGTTTGTTTTGTCGTGCCAAGTAGGATACGATTGCAGCCCGCTGGACGTATCGTATCGGGGCGCCTTCAAGGCAGCCCCTGCCATTGCGGAGATAGACCTCCGTTTCAGTTACTCTGCCCTCATCACGATGGCGTTGCTGTGTGCACCACTTCCATTATCCACTATACCGTCCCTTCAGGGAGTCCTAGAGAATGCTGTGGCGTTTATCCAGCGCTGCTGGAACCCACACGAGGGCGGCTTTGGCGCTGTGCCGGGGGCCGAGTCACATGGAGGCATGACGTTCTGCGCGGTGGCCTCCCTGGCCCTCGCCGGCGCGATGTCTTGGCTGACGCGCAGTCGCCGTCATTCACTGCTGCGGTATTGCACCGCCCGCGTGGCGGCGGGCCCTGGCGTGGAGAAGTTTGTGGGAGGTGTTGGGGCAATACCGCCGCCTGTTGGATATCAGGGAAGGCCGCAGAAGGACTGCGATACCTGTTATGCACACTGGATCGGCTCCACTCTCGGCATCCTTCACGCCGATGCCATCGCCCTCGTGGATCCGCTCCCCATCGTGCGGTTCATAAATGCCTGCACCAACTGCAGAAAGGGTGGTATTGCGAAGTGTATTGACATGAGCGCAGACGTGGTTCACTCCTGCCTGGGGCTTTCAGGCCTCCTTCAACACATTCAACCCCTCAACACGCCACTCCTTCGGCCGCCGCACCCGGTGTACGGCTGTTCGTGGGTAACGGCACGCCAAACGGGGCTTCCGAATCTCGTGGATCCCGTGACACCAACTCTATCATCCTTTTATGACGATTCCTGAGGGGGCACATTTTTCTATATTGTGACGCCACGTGCTGTGAAATTTCAATGGCAATACGCCATTGATGTGGCATTTATTTTTTTGTTCGTCCTCCTGTTTCTCCCTATTTATTCATATCCATATGCACGTCCTGGTGTGGATTTATGTGCCCGGTCCTCTTTTTTTTTCCTCTCATCCACGTGGAATGGTGAAGAGAAGCGCTAATGATGGTAATGAATATGCGCCACGTGTTTGCCCTCGCGCTGTGCTTTGCCTGCGCGTGCGTGACTGGTGCTGCGGCGGGGAATGGTGGCGGCGCCGGGGGGTCCTCGTCGCTTCACCCACTGCCGCTGGGGCAGGGAGGTGGTGATACGCTGACTGTGGAAAAAGCAAAAGAGAAGGTGGAAGCGACTCTGCAAGAAATCGAAAAATACTTGAGAGAGGCTGAAGCGGCAGTGACGAAAGTCACCAGTGAATACAACGCAGTTAAGACAGACAAGGACGAGGTGGATAAAATGAAGGAGACTCCAGGTGTGACGAAGGAGGCCGCTGACGCGATCAAAAAGTTCGACAGTGCCTATACAAACATGGGCCACTTTCCTAAGACTGCAGGGCTCAGGATAAACACGATAAAAGAACACCAGACCAGCGTCTCGGTGAAGAAAGGAGAATTGGAGAAATTAACTGAGAGTGTGAGCACTGCTCTTACTGCTGATTTGAAAAAGATAACAGACGACGTAGCCACGTTGAGTGAAAAGGCCAAGAATGAGACGAAGGGCTGTGAGGAATACACGGGAATGGCAGTAGAGCTGCGGGATATTGTCAAGACCGCAAAGGCGGATATCAAAGCAAAGTTCGACGAGATCACCGAACGGATACGCAAGGCTGGCGAGGCTGCCAAGAAGGAAAAGGAACAACGCGACGAAGAGGAACGTAAACAGCGTGAGAAGGCGGCCAAGGAAGAACAAATGAAGGCTGCCAAGGAGAAAGAGGAGCAACAACGTCAGGCTAAGGAAAGGACACTACGAGAAGAGGAGGAAAGCAAGAAGGTTCAGGAGGCTGCTTCTGTGGACGAAGAAACCACAAAGAGGGCAGAGGCAGAGGCAGAGGCAGCGAGTGCACAGATGGCCGGCAGTGCGCTGACGGACGCAGTCGCTGCGCAGGAAATGGACGCTAAGTCGGTGACGGACACCGTAACAACAGTCAAGCAGACCGCTGAACTGAGTGACTTGAGTGACGCGAAGGCTCTGATGCCCGACGGCAGCGGCCGTCCTGTGTGGGTGCGTGCGCCGCTGCTGCTCCTGCTGCTGACTGCACTGGCCTGCGTTGCGGTGTGCTGAGCAGCGCACAACTAAAGGGGGAGGCGGCGCCCCCATTCTAATTGCGTGCAGCCCCGGTGGGGGATACCTCTCGCCAGCTGCTATAAACATTCTTATACCCCTCTTTAATACTTGACTCCGCCCCCCTGCGGGCTCGGCGTTCTAAAGTTGCTCCGCAGTACGACACGGGACGCCCTCGCACACACCGTGTCTGCCGCGGGGCTGTGGGCGTTGTTTTTCTCTCTTAGTTTATGTTTTGTTGGGCTTGGATTTCTTTCGGGGCACTGTGCTCCGCCCCTAATGCTGTGCTCCTGTGGCCGAGCGGTGCCTCCTGCGTGATGCGCTGGGGCGCGGGCGGGCTGCTGTGGTGTTGGCTCCTGTGCTGTGTCCCCCATGGCGCTTCTCTCTTGTTCGCTCTGTGCCGTGCAGGCAGGCGGAGTCGCTGGAGTAGTGACAAGGCAGATGATGCAACGCCACGTGTTTGCCCTCGCGCTGTGCTGTGCCTGCGTGTGCGTGGCGGGTGCTGCTGCTGGGCGCACAGCTGCGGCGGGGAATGGCGGCGGCGCCCGGGGGTCCTCGTCGCTTCGCCCACTGCCGCTGGAGGAGGCAAGTAGTAAGCCGCTGTCTGTGGAAGAGGCAAAACAGAAGGTAAAAGCAGAGGTAACGAAGCTCGAAGAATACTTGAGAAAGGCTGAAGCGGCAGTGGAAAGTATCAGTAGTGAATACAGCACAGTTAAGACAGCCAAGAGCGAGGTGGATAAAATGAGGGAAACAACAGGTGTGGAAAGGGCTGTCGCGGGAGAATTGACCCGGTTTACCATTGCCTTGAATACCATTGATGTTTCACTCCAAACAACAAAGGGAAAAAAAGACATGATAAACACATTTTTGACTGATGCTGCTGTCCTGGACGCTTCTTTGAAACCAGAAAACGTATCGCTTGTTATGGCTAATTGGACCGAGAGGGTCAATGCAGCAATACTTGACTCTGAGGGTGACACGGCGACAGCAGTTGAGCTACGGAAACTTGCAATGACTGCATTGGAGAACATCAAAAAAAAGTTCGACGAGATTACCGAACCGGCGCGAAAGGCAGAAGCGGAAAGGGCTGCCAGGGCAGAAGAACAATTGAAGGCTGCCCAGAAGGAGCAGAAACAACGCGACGAAGCGGAAAGGAGAAGGCTTGAGGAGGTGGAAAGGAAAAAGCGTGAAGAGGCCATCAAGGAAGAACAAATGAGGGCTGCCAAGGAGAAAGAGGAGCAACAACTTGCGCAGGAAGAGGAACAACGTCAGGCTAAGGAAAGGACACTGCGAGAAGAGGAGGAAAGCAAGGAGCTTCAGGAGGCCGCTGCGAAGGAGGCCAGGAAGAGGGCAGACGCAGTCGCTGCGCAGGGAAAGGACGCCAAGTCGGTGGCGGACACCGTAACAACAGACAAGCAGACCGCTGAACTGAGTGACTTGAACACCAAGAAGGCTGTGATGCTCGACGGCAGCGGCCGTCCTGTGTGGGTGCGTGCGCCGCTGCTGCTGTCTGCACTGGCCTGCGTTGCGGTGTGCTGAGCAGCGCACAACTAAAGGGGGAGGCGGCGCCCCCATTCTAATTGCGTGCAGCCCCGGTGGGGGATACCTCTCGCCAGCTGCTATAAACATTCTTATACCCTTCTTTAATACTTGCCTCCGCCCCCCTGTGGGCTCGTCGTTCTAAAGTTGCTCCGCAGTACGGCACGGGGCGTCCTCGCACACACCGTGTCTGCTGTGGAGCTGTGGGCGTTGTTTTTCTCTCTTAGTTTATGTTTTGTTGGGCTTGGATTTCTTTCGGGGCACTGTGCTCCGCCCCTAATGCTGTGCTCCTGTGGCCGAGCGGTGCCTCCTGCGTGATGCGCTGGGGCGCGGGCGGGCTGCTGTGGTGTTGGCTCCTGTGCTGCGTCCCCCATGGTGCTTCTCTCTTGTTCGCTCTGTGCCGTGCATGCATGCAGGCGGAGTCGTTGGAGTAGTGACAAGGCAGATGATGCAACGCCACGTGTTTGCCTTCGCGCTGTGCTGTGCCTGCGTGTGCGTGGCGGGTGCTGCTGTTGCTGGGCACACAGCTGCGGCGGGGAATGGCGGCGGCGCCCGGGGGTCCTCGTCGCTTCGCCCACTGCCGCTGGAGGAGGGTGGTGGTGGTGATTTGGTCGCTGAGCAGAAGATGTGACAACGACGCTGCTAGGAATCGAAAAAAGACTTGAAAAAAGCTGAAGCGGCAGTGGTAAATTTCAGCATCCATTACGAAGCAGTTCAGGTTGCCAAGAACAAGGTGGATAAAATAAAAACGAATACAGGTGCGGCAAAGGCGGCCGCTGAAGCGGTGCGTGAGTTTGCCAATGCCTATATAAACATGGAGTTCTTGCTTAATGCTTCGAACATCAAGATAAAGATGATAAAGCAACATCAGACCAACGTCTCGGTGCGGGAAGAAGAATTGAAGAAATTAGTTGGGAGACGGGACGCTGATCTTACTGCTGCGCAAAAGAAAGCAGACGACGTAACCGAGTCAAGTGCAGAGGTCAAGAAGTACGTGATATGCTGTAAGGACGACGTGAATGCATCTGCTGCGCTGTGGGCCACGGCCATGACCGCAACGAAGAAGATCAAAGCAAAGTTCGGCGAGATTATCGAACCGACACGCAGGGCTGAAGCAGAGATGGCTGCCACGAAGATGAAAGGAAGACGCGTGAGGAGGCGGAAAGGAAGAGGCTTCAGGAGGCAGCTGCGGAGGAGGACGCCAGGAAGAGGGTGGACGCAGAAACAGCGAGTCCACAGAGGGCCGGAAGTGCGCTGACGGACGCCGCAACAGCAGTCGTGGAAAACGCCGCACGGAGTGACTTGAACGACACGAAGGCTCTGATGCTCGACGGCAGCGGCACTGGCCTGCGTTGCAGCTTGCTGAGTCTTCTGCAATTGCATTCAGAGCTCTGATCAAGATTCTCAGGAGCTGTAATAGATTCATTTTTCTATGTTGTTCTTGCGGTGCTTGTCTGGCCCTGCTGTCGTGCAGAGTATCCGCCACAGTACTTATGTCTGCGTTTGTGCTGTTTAGCTGTGGAACCTGATTAGTTTTCTTATCTTATTTTGCTTTGTTTGTTTCTTTTTTGTTGGGTGAACTGCGCGACGGTCTCTGATATATTGCCTGGGGTATTGCGGAGTTCTCCGCAGTGTGCTGGAGTGCTGGGTGTCGTGCTTTTTGATGTGTGCTTGTGTTTGTGTGGGCATCCGCTTCCTGATTTGCTCTGGTTTGGTTTCGGGGTATATATTGCTTTGTCGCATGGCTTGACCAGAGCGAGGCCAGCTGCTGTTTCCTCCTCGCAAAGATCCCAGCTTCTGTTCCACACACACACACACACACACGTCGATGACGTCGGTGCTGCTGCACCTGCTTTCCCCCTTTGACGATGTCGTGCAGGAGATGCGGCTCGCGTACGGGGGGCTGACTTTCGCCGGCCACCGCACCCCGTCCTCGGTGTCGGCGGCGGTTGTGGACGACGTTGTCGCCGCTCACACAGCGGCTGGGCGTTGTGGCGGTGAGCATGCGGCTGTTCTCGTGGGTAAGACTGCGGTCGATCGCCTGCTGCGCCCGCTGTACGGAGCGCCAAGTCATCTTCTTCGCCGCCTGGCGGTCGACGCGCCGGTCGCGCGTTTCAGTGTGTCGGTGGTCGCCTTCAGCGGCGACGCGCTGGACTGCGGCCGTCCCCTCGCGCATCTTCTGCGGCCTGCAGCCGGTGGTGGTGGTGGTGGCGGTGGTGACACTCTGGCGCGGTCACACAAGTGCGTGGTGCCGGTCTGCTCCTCCTCTTCCTATGTGTTTCTTGAGACGGTGGAGGAGCTTGATGCCGTGGTGGCGGCGCTGGTGGCTAGTCCATCGTTCAACGATCACGTCGAACGGTTGTCGCTCCGCGTTTCGCTCGCACAACTGCAGCCGAATGGGTGTGGTGCGCAGTGTGTGTTTTCCTTCTGGTTCATCAACGACCGGCATCTGTGGGCGATGCAGCACCACGAGGGGCTACAGCGAGAGTCTGTGCGTAGTGTGGCGGTTGTGGCGGCTGACGTCGGCGACGCGTGCCGCTACTTGGACAGAGTGAAGTGCTTCAATACAGCAGCGCTGGGCGATGAATTTTGCGGCTTGACGGCGTCGTGTGGTGCCCGCCCCGTACATGAAGAAAACTGGAGTGAACTAGACCTCTCGAGCACGGCAGTGCAGATGCTGCTGGATGTTCTCGAGCCTATCGTTGGAGGTGCGTCGCCTGCTGCTGGCTCAAACGCAACGGTGGGGAAGCGTTTGACCGGAGGTGCGACATCTCTGTAGTTTATGTTGATTGTGAATGTTATTGTGAGTACGTCTCTCCAGCAGATGGTTCTCATGCATTCTTCTCGTTTGTTTTCTGTTGTTGTTTTCCCGAGCTCGGTGTTCTTTGTTTCTCTCTTTCGTCTATGGTCGGTGTCGGAAGAAATGAATATTCTGGTGGCATGCAGGGAGGGTGACTGTAGCGCTGTCTCGGCCATCCTTAAAGCGGCGCAACTCCCCGCGCCCGCCTCTGCGTGTAACGTGGAAGCTGCAGCAGATCTTGTCGTGCAGCATGTATGCACTGCCGTGTGCAGCAGCAGCGAAGGTGTGGCGACTGTGAGGGAAGAGGTGGGCTGGGACATGGTGATGATGGGTGTTGAGGATGTCTTGGTGGGCGATCTGTCTCTGAGTGGTGTGACTCGCCAGATGGTGTCTGCGTCTCTTGCTGACGATGCTGGTGTTGAGGCATCCTTAGTCCTCTTTCAGCCGCACCATGATATTGTGAAGGGTGGCGTCGAAGTCACGGCAAAGCTCTTTCCAGATGCACTGGGGGGCTACGTAGCGATCACCAGTGCCGTGGAGTACGATGCGTTGTTGGATATAGTGAAGGGGAGTGCATCCTTCTGTCATGTCGTCCGCTCCTCGTCGCTTCTGATGCGCCTCATCCTTAGGCGTGGGGGAACGCAGCGTGTGGTGGTGAATGTCTGGTGGGTGCAGGAGGTGCACGCCCGGCAGTTTCTCTTCCCCAGTGGTCGTACCGGCGAGTGGCGGCCATCTCTCTGCGTTTTGGTTCTGGCGGTGCGTGACGCGAAGGTGCTGCAAGAGCGACTTCTCTCTTTTCACATATCCCATGCGGCAATAGACTCCTTTCTGCAGCAGCAGGGATGGGCCCCAATTGAGGGGGGAGAGAGCTTGGCTCTGGCGGTGGGTGATGCGGCCGACCCCGAGGAAGTGGAAGCGGAGCTTCGCGCTGTGAGGCGTGAAATTGGGACCCTCTACACATTTATTCAGCAGGAACGCAAAGGCAGCGCGGCGCTGGAGAAGACACTCGAGGGGCTGCGGGAAACCAGCCGCAGCTTTGCGAAGGAGCAGGAACGTTTGGAGGAGAGGCAGCACGACATCCTGCAGAGCGCGAAGCGCCGGAAGGAAAAGTTCGACGAGCAGCGAAGTCAGGTGGACGCTCTCAACGACACATGTAGCTTGCGCGTGGCTGCTCTCCGCTGCGAGTGCGATAGGGAGCTGCAGCTAGAGATGGTGCGCGCCGATAGCGAGCGTGCTCGCGTCGCGAGGGCGATGAATGAGGAGGTGAGGCATACAGTGCTGCAAGCGGAGCGGATCCGCAGCAATGTGCTGGCCGCCCAGCAGCGGCGAGAACGGCTGCTGGACGACATCGCACGCAGAAGATCGCGGGTGGCAACGCTTGAAGAGGAGGTGCACCTACGTTCTGAGTCGTGCTCCACAGACGACAGTGCACCTCCGCACACGCCAGCAGCAAGCGTGGTGTCCGTGCGCCGCCAAGACGTAGAGGCGGAACTGCGGCGGCTGGACAAGCGGTGGGGGGAGTTGCGGCAGTCGCGCGCCGCGTTGCTTGAGGAAAAACGGGAGCTCGAAGTGATGGGCCGCTGGTGGGCGGAGCAATCATGCGACGGCAACGACACGAGACGCAGTGGCTGTGCATGGGCGAGAGAGACTTGGGAGTTGCGGCAGGCGGCGCTGGTGGGGGAGGAGCGCGCTGCGCGCGAAGCCCTCTGGGCCGTGGAGTCTGCGAATAGGTGCGAGTGCATTGAGCTTGAGCGGCTGCGTGCGCACTGTGCGTGTCGGGTGCCGCTTGCGGAAGGCAGTCGGCAGTCATTGCTACTTGACGCCAAGGAGCAGCGACGGCGCGATGCGATGCTGCGGGAGATCGAACGTTTCACGCGATTGAAGGCGGCAATGCGGCGCGAGATGCGGGCCGTGCAGCTTCAAGGTGTCGACCACGAGAATGCGCTGCGCCAACACTTGGAGGAGCTATCTTCGGAGTCAGCGCGGCTGGAGCGCGAGCGCGACGCATTCGATAATGCGGCGTTATGTAACGGCGTCACAGCCGAGGCGAAGGATGAAGTGGAGTCGTTGCGGTGCACACTCCTCCTCATGGAGGCGTGCGTTGAGGCTCATCTCCCTTTTGATGGTCCATTAGCCACAGTCGCAACAGCAAGTGATTGGCACACCGTCTCGTATGGGGTCATGACGCAGCGGCAACGTGTTCAGGAGGAACTCGCTGCCTTGACAGAGAGGATGCGCCAGCTGCAGGAAAAGTGTGCCGAACTGGAGCAACAGACAACCGCTGAGAAGGACACATTGGAGGCCGTTTCACTTCAAAAGACGGCGCTCAAATGTTATGTCCGTGCACATGCGCAAACTACTTGAAGTATTTGGGTGATTGTGTGTGTCTCTCCTTTCTCTCTCTCTCTCTCTCTCTGCCCCTCTCTCTCTCTCTGGGGTTTTCTCCATGGTGGGCTTTGACTTCTCCCCCTTTATCGTCGACAGGATGTTGTATTTTCCTGCTTTTCACCCGGTTGTGCAGTCAGTGCCGCTGCCCAAAAGAGTCTGTGCCACTTCCCTCACGCGGAGTCGCCATGGAGTACTGATTTCTTTTCGTTCGAGTATGCCTTTTTTTTTTTTT
>NW_008825663.1:2839-12206 GCF_000691245.1 Trypanosoma grayi | reverse complement strand
TTTTTTTTTTTTTGGTTTTCGTTCGGTTTCCCAGCGTGTGTGTTTGACTACTAGCTGTGCCATGGACGGAGACGTGAATCAGATGCTGCTGGCAACAACCACGGCCTCGGCGGAGGGCATTCAGGCCAGTGAGCGATGGCTGATGCGGCCAAAGAAGCGTGGCAGCGCCACCGCAAACACAACTGCAAATGCGGCCAAGGCGAGCAAAAAGGCAAGACCCGAGGCAGATGCGGACGCCAATGATGGCCCGATGGAGGTGTCTGCTGGCGGGGATGTGGGCGCGTGCGCCTCCTCGTCGCCGTCAGTGTGCGCCGTGGAGGGGATGGTGCACCGGCTGGTGGAGTACGTCATTGAGAGACAGCTGGGAGGCCGCCACAACGCCTCGCGTGGAGACGGCAAAGACCTGGCGCCACTGCCGCGCGCTGTGCTCTGCGCTGAAACCTCCACCATGCGGCCGGTTGCTCTCTTCCACGTGCACCACACAGTGTACGGCAGCACTAGTACGACACAGAGTGAAAAGGCGCCGGACGCGATTGTGCGCTACCGGAAGAAACTGCACGTGTGCAGCCACGATAGGGACCTTGTGGGTGGCGCGGTCGACGGTAGGCCGCTCCACACGCGGAGGCACCTTCTCACGCTGGTGACCAAGGGCCTCAGGGGTGAGCGCATCGACGAGCTGCCCGTGAAGCATGCCGTTGCGGAGGAGGGACAAAAGATGGTGGACACGCAACACGACGTGGTGGTGCTGTTCGACAGCGCGAAGCAGGGGACGCTGAGTAGTTTCCTGCAGGACTCCTCCTCTTCTTCTGATGATGATAATGAATAGGAAGAAGAATGAGAAGTGAGTTGCTGGCTCATTCCTCCGCGTTGGCCTTTTCGTTAGGAGAAAGGTAGGAGCTCCTGTCGCCTCAATGGTAGAGGAGTGTAAGGGTCTGATGCTCCTTTTTGCCTCTCCTACTCGTTCTTCTTGCCGTTTATGCACAACAAAGCGAGATCAGTTCTTTGGTTTTTTTATATATCTCTGTGGGTGCAGGTGTGGCTGTATTTCATTTACGTTAGCAGATGCGAGCGCCACCGCCTTGTGAAGAAGGTTTGGGTAGGGAACAGCGGCGAGAGGAGGAGCCCACGCATGCTGTGTTGCATTACCGCACTGGCTCCATGCCCGATTTGGAGGCAAAGGTGCGTAGCGGAAAGGTGGTGATTGGGCGGCTGCGTGTCTTTTCGTCCTATACCGCTGGCCTTGCGTTTGTCAGCAGCCCTGCGTTTCCGTGCGATGTGGTGGTAAGTGGTGTGGAGAACAGGATGCAGGCGCTGCACGGTGACATTGTCGCCGTGGAGCTGCTTCCAGAGGAGCAGTGGGCCTCCGCTACAAACGACTCGGAGGCCTATCCCGACGGTGACGGTGACACCGATGATGCTGACGATGATCTGAGGGTGCCGATGCCTCGTACACTTCCCGACGGGCGCGCCATCACACAGTGGGTGAAGGACACGACGCGCGAGGACGTCTCCAGGCCGGAGGTGAAGCTGGCGATGACGATGTCGGCGCCTGGAGTGCACGAATGGGGTGGAAAAAAACCGTTCGGTGTTGTACTTGCAGTCTTGGAGCGCCGCCGCTCGCTGTTCGTCGTGGCTCGCCTGCAGGACGGCGCACTGGGGCCCAATGAAATGGTGCAGAGCAATCGATACTACCAGTTTAAAAGCTACGATCCGTTGTTACCGCACATTGCAGTGTACGGGCGTGACGTCCCAGCGCCAATGCTCACCACGCTGGGTAACTACTTCTTTTTGCTGCGCCTCGTGACGCGGGGCGGTGGGGATTTTCTGTGGACCGCCCACAGGTTCCCTAACGGCAAAATTTTGCGGCCGCTTGGTGAGGTTGACTCAATGCGGATGAATAGCTTCGCGCTTTGTAGCGCAAATGAGATATCTATGGCGGACTTCTCAGACGAGGCATACGCATGCGTGCCGGAGGTATGCACGGTGCCTGAGAAGGCTGAGCTAAAGCGCATGGGGCGCCGCGATCTGCGCGAGGAGGAGTTTGTCTGCAGCATCGATCCGGCAACTGCACGAGACTTGGATGATGCACTCAGCATTACTCGCACACCAGGCGGCTACCGTGTTGGTGTACATATTGCGGATGTCTCGTATTTTGTTCCACCAGGATCGCCACTTGATGAGGAGGCGCGTGACCGTTCAACCAGTGTGTACCTTGTCGAACAGGTGATTCCCATGTTGCCACGCAAACTAAGCGAAGATTACTGCAGTTTGAACCCCGGGAGTGACAAATTCGCCTTTTCATGTATTTTCCACCTTGATCATCATGGGAAAGTCACTTCGGAGTGGTTCGGCCAAAGCGTCATTCGCAACCGCTGCCGCCTAACATACGAGGAGGCACAACGCATCCTGGACGGTGATGAGGCTGTTTTTGAGACGCTTGATTACGGTGGCGAGGGGCAGGCAAAGCAGCTTAAACCCCTCGTTGCACTATCAGTTCGTACCTTGTTTGAGCTGGCAACAAAGTTGCGTGCGGCGAGCATGCAGCGCGGTCGAATGACAATCGGCAACATGAGGCTATTCTTCGACTTCGAAGACATCGCAAAGCCAACCTTTCCCGTCGGTTTCGGCATCTCGCGACAGATCGAGGCCAACTGGCTTGTAGAGGAATTCATGCTGCTTGCGAACGGACGCGTTGCATCAAAGATTATTGAGTATCTGCCGGACCAGGCATTACTGAGGCGCCACGAGCCGCCAGACCGCAAGAAAATCGCCGCCCTAAGGGATTCACTCGCGCGTATCGGTCTCGACCTGCACGGCAGCGCTAGCAAATCGCTGCAGCTACTCCTAGACAACGCGAAGGTCAGCGAACACTACGATGATATATGTGTTATGCTAAAGTATGCCCTGCAGTCGGCGAAGTATTTCGCCAATGGTGGCGAAGAGGCGAAGGCGTACCGAGGTCACTATGCCCTTGCCATGCCATGGTATACGCACTTCACATCTCCCATCCGGCGGTACTGCGACATCATCGCCCATCGCCAGCTGCTCTGCGCACTTGAGATCGAGTCGATCGTGAAAAAGGGCCGTGGTGGTCAAGTTGCACCAAGCAGCATCAATGTGGACCAGCTCGCCACCCGACAGTTCTTTTACTCCGTCATTGAAGTGGAAAACATTGTGGAGGTGGCCAACGTAAAGAAGTTACGGGCGCGTCAAGTGAGCGACGCCTCGCTGGGGCTTTACTTCTGCCATTACCTCAAGGGGCTGCGGCGGGTGTGGGAGGAAGACGCTAATTCACACGGGCCTTTCATTCCACGCGTGGATGCCGTTGTTGTGCGTGTGGTGGAAAAGACCTCCTGCTTCACGGTGTTTGTGCGGAAGGTGGCGCAGACGGTTGAGATCAGCCTCAAGAGCAAGGAGCAGCTCTTCAAACAGGTGGGCGAGGTAAAGGGGAAAAATGGAGACGAAGAAGCGGCCAAAAAGAAGGCGGATCAAGGGGAGAAGCGGGAGCAGCAGCAAAAAAGGAAGAAAAATGAGGAAGACGTGAAGAAAGACGGCAAGCTACGCGTCCAGTGGGGGCAGCACCCCAAAAGTGGTGAGGAGGTGGAGGAGGAGCTGGTGCCGATGACCGTGCTCACAGGCGTGTTGACCATCAAGAAGCAGAAGGGCTACGAGGAGCTCAACATGATTGTCGATCCTCCGTGGATGAGAGGGGGCGAGAGAATGGAAATTGCTACGACGCTCCAACGGGAGTAAGAGTTGTCATGACGCTTTGCTCCACAGTTCTCTCTTATTCTTTCTGCGGATGTACCTTTTTTTCGTAATTTATGCGTGCTTATTAGTTATTTGTTGTTTTTGTTGTGTTTTTTTTTTTTCAAGCGGTGGATTACTTCTTTTCCTCATTCTCTCGTTAAACTGCTCCTCTTTGCTACTGCGTTGCTTGTGCGTGGTTTTAAACCCGTTCCGACGCGCTGATAAGAATCAGACACGCACTCATGTCATCAAAGAAGAGAAGCGGGAAGTCCGTGCCCACAAGTGCCGCCTCGGTGGAAGACGATGGTGGCAATTTTATCATCCCTGCTGAGGCACTCCCGGCTGTGCTACGCACCGGCAAATCGAATGGTCGAAACCACGTTGCCGCCGCTCGCCCTGGGCTCAGCCGGGTCGTCAACCACAACTGCCTTAGACCGCATGGCGCCCTGAATCCAGGGGACTTGGAGGCCCATCTTCACTCAGACGGACCTCCGGAGTCCTTGATGCAGGATATTGTAGCAGCGGTCAATGGTTCTCAGAAGCTTCTGCGCCGTACCCCTGACTTCACTATCTTGGCCGATTCTAAAGAGGTCATTGGCGTCCTCCATCGCACCGCTTTCCGGCACTGGTGGCTGGAAAGTGTCGCCAAAGAATGCTTAAGCGCTGCAGCATACCCGTTTACAAGCTTTCGTTTTAGGGCACCCCTCTCAGGAGACGCTTTGGGCTTTTCCCTTCCTGTTGTGGCAGAAGGTAAAAAAGAAGTTAACACTTGTATTTCCACTGCAGAGGCCATTCGGCGCATCCTCCTCGTATTTGCCAGGAACTCCAACAACGGTGATCGGGCATCTGAAGAGCTTCTTTTTCATATGCTGCAAAATGAGAAGGCCTCGGTTGAAGAGCTGCTCCTGACAAGCTATAACAGTCATTATATCACTGTTTGTTGCGGCCTGTATTTCTACCGCGTAGACGTGCTCGATCAAGAAGGATTGGTGGTTAGCGCAGATACCATCGCTGAACGCCTTCGAGCAGTAAAGGAGCACGCGGACTGCACGGAACGGGCACTTCGCCAGCAAACAATACTTCCCGAGGCACTAGAGGAGCTTGTTGCGTTCTACCAGCTTATAGGTCGTCTGACAGAGATTTCCCATGTGGATTGTGCGGCAATCATGGAGCGCATGCGAAATGCAAATCCTGTGAATAAGGCTTCTCTGGATGCCATTGATGCGGGCATCTTCACTGTCGTGCTACGAAATCGTGAAAATGGAGCCTCCTGTGCGCACTGGTACCGAAGTGCGTTGGTTCTGGAAGAAGAAGAAGAGAGTGGTGTGTTGACGATGCGTGGACACTCCACACTCATGCACAGTGATATGCTCATGCAATTTCTGCTGCAGGTCCTTTGCTGGAATGAAGATATGGACGCTATGGCTAGCACAAGAGATGAATCGTTGTGCACAGCGAATTCAATACCCGCCGATGTTAACCAAGTAATTGGAATGGAACACTTGGAGATATGGTTGCCATGGAAGCATCGCAAGCCCATGCAGCCTTACGCGGTGGCGCAGCCATCTCCGCAGATATTTCCTATTGCGGTGCCAAGCGAAGGGATCATGAGTTTTGCATCTCTCTGTGTATCTGCTGTGCTGGCGGTGCAGCGGGTGTTAACTCCCTGCGAGGGTTTCCCTGCGGTGTTAATCGCATTTCCACACCCACAAGGGGCTGTTTCGGCGGCACTTCTCTACTCGTGTGAGGTCGAGGCGCTCATTCAATCTCTTTGCTGTGGATCTGCGTTAGTGAAGTGTCGAGCAATGAGACAGTTAGCTTTGGAAGCACTACGGAGCGTGGGGAATATAATTGACATGTGCTTTCACGAACCATATCCTCTCTACTCAATGACAAAGCTTCTCGTTGCACAGGAGAAAGCGGCCGGAACGGATGCCGTAGCAGAGGGTGGTGTTTTAGGTGTTGTGGATCTTTTTGTAACAGTCGACATGTTGGGGTCGAGTGCAAAGGTGATGGGATGTAAGTCGAGTCTTGTTCTGCCGTCGCGCTTCGCCCTCAGCTGCAATGCGACAGGCAGCGTGCAGCGGCAACCGCCTTCCAAGGGTCCTTCTGGTGTGCATGTCACATTCGCATCGCTCGTGTCCCTTAAGGGTGAGGAGGAGTTGGCCATTGGGATGCGGCTGGCCAATTGCATGTCGGAGAAAGCCAAGCAGCTGCTGTCGCTGCTTTCCATGTAAGTCCGAGTCAGTTTCGGGTGGTTCATGTAAGAAACCCACAACCGCCATTCTCACGCTTTGGTGAATGCAACACACACGCACCCCATCTCGCTCAGGTTGTCCCTGCGGCTTGGGGTGTTCTGGGAGTGTCCAGTCACCGAAAGGTGACCTCTGTGCCACTTAATTGTCTTGGTACCGAATTGTGCTATGTTTCTTATTTATTCCCTTCTTCTTTCTTTTTAATTGCTTCTTGGGTTGTGCCCATGGCTTTGTTCCCCAAAAAGAGCGGAGGGAATCGAGCGTAGAGACATCTGGGTCACATGGCATTATTACACGAAGCCTCGCCGCTGCCGAGGACAAAGAACATCAGTCTGGCAGTCGACGGCTTCAAGTTGCACATCTACTGCGATTTGTCGCGGGACTATGGTGCCAGTACCAGCAAAAAGACTAACGTCATTGCCAGTTCTAGCGGCAACAAGGCACTTGGTTGCACCAACGCTTTTTTAGGAATCAATGTCTTTTGCAAAAATATGGATGCTCGAAGGTTAGACGAAGAGGCAACCGCTGAACTGCGCGAGATGACGCCAATGGGGAGCCATTGCGAGTGGTGTGTCAAGGGGAAGACACTTTGCATTGTGATCGACTTTAAGAACCTTGATGAAAAGACGGCGTCTTCTGGGAAGTCGGTGATACTTGCCTCTTCGGGGGGGAACAAGCCGGTTGGGAGGACAGGTATCATGTGCGGGCTGAACTGTTACATGCCCCTTGGCAGGGTTTTAGAGGTGGATAAGTTGGAACACATTCTCGACAAAGATGTCGTTGCAGTGGGTAGCACAGTAGACATCGGCGAGGGGTTCGTCTTGAAGATGGATAGTGATACACAGGCCACGGTGCATTACGAGTGCTTGCGAAGGGGCGAAGTGGGACCAAAGTCGATGTCGCCTTTTACCCTTAATTCCGAAGTGGCCCTCTCACTTCTGCTCAAAATGAGTAGTAAGAAGATGAAGGCTGAAAATACAACAGATAAAAAGGATGACGGATTTTTTGTACTGCCCATGGCAACAAACCTGCTGGTGCGCTGCGAGACTGACGATGACGACGAATCTGCCGGTACCATTTCCCTCGATGTCCGCTTCGACCCCACACAGTCCCACGGTCCTTCAGCTACAGGTAAATCCATAATAGTGTCCTCATCGGGTGGCTGGTGCAGCGTTGGCCACGGACTATCCATAAGCTTCAATGCATACAAAATGGCGGATGCCTTAAACTCATTCGAGATCCCACGAGCTGTTGAGAAAGTGCTTGAATCACGTTCCCACGAGGAGTTTGCATCGATATCCTTCAAGACTGTTCTGACAGAAGTCTCAGAGCTGTTGGGGTTGAAGGAAGTCGTGGATTCTGAAATGAAGGAGGATATAAAGAACGCTGTGATGGAATACGTTCGGAAGCAAAAATATTTAAACAAGACCTTTCCTTCCCATTACGCAGAAGAATCAGTATGAAGGGGATGTCAAAACTTTACTTCTCGGTAAACTACATTAATTGTATGCTCTTCAAGTATCAGGTGGACCGATGCAATACGCTATATAGCTTCCTCTGGGTCTGTGTGTGTGTGTGTGTGTGTGTTTGAATTCACAAGGATCGTGAAACCGCTAATAAGAGCAAGGTCAATACCAAATAGAAGAAGAGTGTTTTGTATCCATGACTCATATAAGCTTGTTTCCTCAGCCTGGAAATCATTATCTCTTGCTCTTTATTGTCCCTCAACTATTGCATTAATTCCAGGTGCTGGCAAGGAAAGGAGCCACCAGCGGAGCCGACGGATAAGAAACACACATCTTTTAAAAAAGAAATGAACCACGCATTTGAAGAACCAGCTGAGGTGGCAACTGTCCCCGATGCCAGGAATGTTAGGTACATTCTTCGCGGCACGCGGCTTCTCACACTGTTGATTAACTTGGCCGCCAAGATGAATGGTAAGGAAATTGCGAAGGCACAGAATGCCCGAATTGAGGACCTTCCAGTGCTGCTGGATCTCACTGTCGGGCTATTTGACCTCTCGGTGGAGAAAAACATTGCGGCGGTGGTAGCATTTAAAGATTTAGTCGATGTGGGCAAGAACACCAAGTGGGTTGTGGAAGGAACACTGTTGAAGATTGAGATCGACTTGTCATCTGGACCTGAGATGAGTAGAAACCACAAGTTGGGAACGAAACATGTCATCGCCTCCATCCGCGCAAATACCCCCATAGGCCAGTCGAAATGCCGCGCAACCTTGAAGCTGCAGTGCGAAGGTGGAGGGAGCTGGCCGGCGATGCTGTCACCACGAAGTGTCGTTGATTTTGGGGATGATACATCCCCTCCCGGCATCGTCGCGCGTGCGTTACAGTTTAGCCCGTCCGTCTCACTTGCACGGATGACTGATTCTCCTGGTGCCTATCCAGGCATGATTGAGCTCGACGATTTCGTTACTTTAGACTTGCGCAGTCTTCCTGTAGTGAAATTGCGCCTCAACATGTATAGAAAAACTGGGCAGTTTGTGAAGTTTACCGGTGATATCCTCTCGGGGATTGGCGTTTCATTGGTTGTGCAGTGCTGCGGTGAGTCCGATTCACCAACAAACAGACGTCGGGGCGAAGGAAAGGCAGTGAACATGTGGGCCCATGAGGAAATCACACCTTCCGGTGAGGAAGTCCTCGTTGTGGAGTTTGACTCCACAAAGGAGAGCGGTCCACGGAATGGTGCAAGGTGCATGATCAGCAACGCCAGTCGTCTCTCAGTCAAGAATCGCTATGTGGTTGACTTCACGGCGATCGGGCCCATTTCATTCCTGCCTAGTTTTTCGGAGGTGTACAACAGCGTCTGTAGATTCCTCGACCCTAACCCCAACCCTTTGCTGACGCTAAGCATGCCTGATGTGCGGGCACACGTGGCGAGTGATTTTCCACTGCGCACTGTTAGTCGGGAGCTGAAAAACCTTGTGTGGCAAGCGGTGCGCCTATACATCATAAAGGACTACATGCCCCACGAGCGTTACGAAGCCTCCATGTCGCCTGTTGCTCCAAAAGTTAGATAGAGAAAGTCTGTGTGGGTGAGTGTCTGTAATTGCCCATGTCTTGAATGTTGCCTGGTAGTGCTGGTGCTTTGCAAAGAGGTGTTGCTGTTTGCTGCGATGGGTGGAAGCCCATTGCTGCCGGTTGGGGGGTGGGGGGCGACAGCGTCGTCGCACCACCTCAGAGTGTTCTTCATATTATGGTTGTTGTTATCCACCAGTTCTTGTACGGGAGCACCCACGCATGTGGGATGTGGCTTGGTAACGGTGGTTGGGGCGGTGTGTGTGTGTTTGTGCTCGTCTTCATTGCGTTCTTTTGGTGTTTCGCAACGGTGAGGGTTTTTTTTTT
>NW_008825663.1:0-2614 GCF_000691245.1 Trypanosoma grayi | reverse complement strand
TTTTTTTTTTTTTTCCTTCTCTTATGCATCATCTATTTTCTTTTCTTTGTCTTTTTCTTTTGTTCGTTTTGGAGTGCATAGGGTAGGCACGTCCTTGTAGCTTCCCTGCTACTATAACCGTGTAGTGTTTTGCCTTGCGAAGCAGGGTCTTTTAGCTCTCGTCCGTACTGCCCTCCTTTCATTCCCATCTCTTGTGGCTGCTGTTTCTTCTGCTGTACGTGACTGTACAAGGACAGACCTACGCTCACGCTCGCAGGCGCATCAGCAAACACGAAAAGGAACTATTATAAATTGAAGGAAGAGACACTTTAACTCTCTTCTTAGGTGTTTGTTGCTTTCACCATTGCGTCGGAAACCAACAACAGGGGTGGTTCATTTGTGAGGTAAAGACAACAGAGTGGTTTTTTTCTGTTTCCATCATCATCATTCTTTTTGGTTTATTTCCCCTCGCGGGCTACCATTGCTGTTACTGCTACTGAGGTTTGTCTATCCATCAAATCCAGCGTGGGAGGGGAGTATCCTTCACGTAACTCTCCCCAACTCCCTGGTGCTGTGGTTCGTGCCGGGTTGGCGTTCGTGACTGCTGCATTCGGAGTCGACACCTTTTTCGCTGCGTCGCCTGCGTAACGAGTACGCCCTTTTGCTTTATCACTGACGGACATACCCCGAACGCACAAGCATAAACATTGACTCGGTGCCGCGTATTTTCATTATGAGTCGAAGGGCGCGCAGCAGAGTCCGAGGCGCGCAGTCTCTCGCCCCGGAGCAACGCGGGTATATGATGCGGGAGACGGAAAATATGTCAGGTGAGGATCCTTCATTCCGCTGTCTGGAGTGCCTAAATGTATTTCCAACTTGGACAAAGCTCACGCAGCATTTGGAAAGGACAATGCATTTTTCGGCAAGGTGTGTGGAGTGTGATCTGCAGTTGAGGTGCTACGGCCCCTCTCAGCCCTATCGTCATGAGGAAACAACGGGGCACCGCGGGATTTCTGGTGTATTTTACACCCGCCTGGACTATCGGCTAGACCAGCCACCGGTGCTTGCACATCCACAGTATCGCTGCGAGTGTCGAGTCTCTTTCGTGAGTTCTCTACACATCGCGCTGCACCTGCGCACAGATCACGGGGTTACTTCTGTCCCTGACGAGGCTACATGTCTCACGTGCAAGAAAAGAGGCACCCTTGCTGAGATGGCGACGCACAGACTCGAACGATTGCTGGCGAAGGAGAATTGCGTTTTTGATATTCCCGGTTTTGTTGCCTCTCGCTACCTGGTGTCTCGCCCACGGCTGCCCCCTTGGCCAGCACAAGAGAAACCCTACATTGTCCTCTACCAATGCCCTTTGTGTAGTCTGTTGTTTCTCTCGTGGAACGACATGCAACAACACATAGCAACGACAGGACACTGTCGTGACGTCTTGCCCTCGACTGCTGTATGCCTTAGCCGAGCGCAATATGGCACGGGCGGCCATGCGCTCTCTTCGGAGGATTTTGAGGTTCTAGTAGACAAGAGTGACCCGAAGCTGTGTGCGCTGATACAACGAAGTTTGCCAGAAGGCAGCGGCACGGGTAGCGATGACGACGACCTCGTTCTAGGGTTCCAGTGCCCGGAGGAAAGCTGCAGACGGCTATTCCTTACGCACGGCGAGTTGCTGGATCACATGGAGATGGAGGGCCACCACCCCAACACACATGAGGAGGAGAAGGGCGACCCGGGGCAAACGGTACCGTCATGGAAGTGGGACGTCTCTGCTTATGAGGTGATGTGCTCGACGAAGCAGCTGGTGGAGTTGTTTGGGTTTTCGAGCTGCCCGCACTGCTCCCGCGCAGTAACGGCTGGCGCCGAAATGTACCACCAGCAGTTGTTTCATCCAGAAAAATAGCCTCTTCCCTGTACCTCTCTTTCTCTCTCTCTCCTGCCCGCTCGCTCGCTCGTTTGTTCTTTTCTTTCTATTGTGCTTCTCTCTCTCTCTCTCTCTCTCTCTCGGAACGCGAGGGAGATGAAACGGCAGAGAGGAGAAGGGAGTCAGGGAAGTAGTGGTATTAATTCCATCTTTTTTTTTTTTTACTGTGCATTTCTTTTCTCCATTCGCAAAGGAGCTCCGTAGTGAAACTGTGTATCTGGGTGCAAACGAGACACGGGGTCTCCCCTTCCGCCACTGGAAAGGGAAGACGTCTCTTTTTTTCTTGTTGTTGATGTTCTTCTTCCTTTCCCTTCATCCCAATTTCTATTGCTGCCTACGTGTGTGAGCGTTTCCAGCTGTATTCCCCAATACTCCCTATCTTTGTTGTTGTTGTTGTTGCTGCTGTTGTTGTTTCGGAGGGGGTGGCGTAGTGTTAGGGAAGGGGCAAGGGCTCCCTGCATATCTCTTTTTGCCCCTCTTTCGGGTGTGTGTTTTGATTGTTTTCATGGTTTTTCTGTGCTGTTTGAATTGCCCGTGTTTCTTGTCTCGATATTTGATGTTCCTTCTTGGCGTTTCCTTTACTGTACGGTGTTGCATTCGTACTTTTTTTGCCTCAGTTCTCGACCACTGGCCTCTTTTCCATTCCCGCCAACTGTCTGTGCCCCTCATCATCTCACGGGGGTGCGGTCTCTTATGACAACATTTTTT
>NW_008825662.1:41473-43708 GCF_000691245.1 Trypanosoma grayi | reverse complement strand
TAGATAAAACTTCTACTAGCAGCTGCTTGTCTTGATTCAGAAATAAAAAGAAGCAAAACACAGCGAATAGCACGCAGAGCACAGACAATCAGTAACAGAAGAACTTGTACAGTAGGCACTTCCCCATGCTTCTTCTATCAGCATACATATCTGATTCCTGATGAGATCACTGTGTTTTATCAGTAACGTTTTCCAAACACTTCTTTGGGGTTTCACTTTCCCCCCTGCACCTCAGAAGAGCCACTACAAAGCTGCCCCAATACACTTGACACCAACAATCCCCTCAATGTCTGTGGCACCTCTCCAAGAGACACATCAGGTGGCCAGTACGCCCTGAACCCGTGTCAGCGTCGTTTGACTCACTCGTCAGAAGCGCATGCTGCGGCACCGTCTGCGGGGACCATGCCACCACACTGTCGCCTGCAGGGTGATTCGAATTGTGTTGCTTGGGAAGAAGTCAATCCCTCAACAGGGAATACACACGCACACACCTCCTTCCTCACTCCCCTTGAAACCACACCCAAGTATTGTGACCGCCAGTCTCCATAAATGACCCACAAACACGAGAGGAAATCCCACCTTCACTTTGCTCCTCAAACACATGGTGAGCACCACAAGCGTATGCAGGAACAAACCAAAAAAGAGCACCCACCAACAACTTGATTCAGTGTCCATCTCTGCAAGAAGGACTCTTTGATCGTTTCCTTCACAGAGGCCATGTGCAGGTGAAGGACACGTCAAAGGAGCAATATAATTCAACACACTTTCCCACTCAACTAGACTTGTTTCCCTCCGGACGAATTCAAAAGCTGAAAGCACACACACTCACATATCTCGATGATCATCCAAAGGCATCACACTTCACACAGCGTCATGTGTTTCCACCAACATCAAGATGATTCTGAAAGTTATGTTCTTCCGTTTGCAAAAAGCAGAACCCCCCAAGCAACCATAAATTGAGCATTGGATCCCTGCGACTCCGCACATTAGGAAACACCGAGGGCAACTCACAACAAAGCATTTCCCCCGCCAAACAAATGCCTCACGCACCTGCTCACAATCCCTTTTTTACTGCGTCATTTCTCACCATCTCAAAGAGCATCGACACAACAAAGAGTCACCCAGCAACCCCAACAACCCTTTCAAGCCCTCGTCGGTGCTGTTCGCATCACGTCAGTGGCGCACCATCAGCCAATGATGCCCAACAGTCGTCATGTCGGACACGCAGACAGCAATAGCCATCCAGTGTTGTTTTGGGGGGTTGATATACATCAACCTCTTCAACCTACAACTTACTACCGCATTAGGAACGGCCCACATACGGAATCCAAGCAAACACAGATTGCGTGCCACGCACACCTTCATTTCCAACACCGCTGTCAGTTCAGCTTCACTCTGCAAATTGTAGAGTAGTCCGCACAGCAGAGGGAGTATCCTGACGGGCAGTTCGCACATGCAACTTGGTTTTAAGTTTCTCGTTCTCCCAAAAACACCTTTCCGGCAGTGCCCACACTGTGAGATTGTTGTCACTCATCCGCACTACTCATGGAAGGGTTCTTCATAAGGGAGCAGAGCACCAACACGGCAGTCTGCTCATACTAACCCTAACCAACACCAATCCCCCATACATATCCACAATTCAAATCCCCCTCGTCACCAATACACCAAGTTACTCTTCATACATTCACCATAATTCCTTCATGTGGGTGTTCGCTTTCCATCTCCGCATTTCACACGCAAATACGGGGCACACGACACCATCGTCGCATATCATCCCGCCACTCTCTTGGAGACATTTCTTGCCAACCCAAAAGGGGCTATTGCGACAACCCAGGAGCTGCACAGTATCTTTTTACAAGAGTTTCGCCGTGGTGATGCACCTATAGCGGGGATTGCCCAAACCCCACGGATCATTTCACCAATCATCTATGCCGTGCACATTAAATATGCCTCCTCATTCACTCGGAGAGTCACACACAACAAGTAAGCAACGCCAAACCTCTCATCGCGGTCCAGAGGCACTTGTCGCCAATTATCATACACAGCTGTCTCCTGTTCTTCCGCATCCATCGCCAGCACCTTCAGCCACCAACATCTGACGACGCACCTAGCATGGCACCAAACACAGCAACGGGAAGAAAGCAATATCAACAAAAAGAACCAACGAATGCAGGAGCAACATAGCGATCACGATTCAAAACTCACAGAAGCTTCTGTGATCCAGATAACGCACAC
>NW_008825662.1:0-41247 GCF_000691245.1 Trypanosoma grayi | reverse complement strand
TCATCTGGTATTCTTGCACACATTTTCAGTCCAATATTTGAGTATTCGTTTGGTGCATATTTCTCCTTTCTTTGCACAATCCATATTTTACTCATTTTCCTTTTCATCACCTCCACGTATACTACCACGTGCAAAATACTCCTATCATTTGCTTCATTTATGACACAGCCAGCACTGCGCTTCTGCAATGCACCCCCGTAATGCCTGCGTGGTATTCTGTGGCACATATTAACTCTGTAATGACGCTAAAACAAAAGGAAAGCAATGCTCACATCATCTTACAATGTGGGTTCCTACCATACCTTGGGCGAGTTCTCAGTGCCTCCTCTATTGCAAGTGACATTGGTTCGTTGAAGTAGTCATCAAATATATCACCTGTAGGATGACGGACGGCTTTCCCGAGGACTTCACACGGGCTCGAAAATCTCCAGATGTCATAGTCATTGGCGCCTGCAAATACACTATCAAAAGACCGAGTAATCCGAAATAATGCATCCTCAATTTCCTGAGCATATTCGTCGTAAGTAGACCTGGAAAAAATAGGACGAAGATTCGGTCCCACTTTGTTTATACGCTCCTCAACGATACTCCATTCTTTCTGTTGTTCCTCATCTAGCTCATTGCGGTTAATCCACACGCACATCGCCTTCAGTTCATTTATGCTGGAGCAATTCATAACATTACGCCGCCCTCGCCTCTGCTCCTCCCATTCCATAAAGGTATCCTCATCCGGGCTTGTCACCACAATCATACCCCACCCATCGGGAGGTAAATTCACCGACGGCTTCTCGTGTCGAGACATCACATCATAGATAATGTATCCCCCCAAGTTGGTGGATAGACGTACAACGGCATTCTCTCCTTCTTCAATGCTTTCGTAGCACTCCACGCGTCCTTCTTCTTCACCTCCGGTCTTGTCAAAGAGATACATTTTTCTTGCAATGAAGTATGCAACCACTGGAAGTCGTTGCTTGTCATAGTGCAACAGTTGGTAGAGGAGATACGAACCAGCTCCCATTGACTTCCCTATACCAGGTGTCCCAATCAAAATGCGCTTTTCTGGACCCACAGCATCTCCACAACAGCTCTCAAACCATTTGTCCAAATCATGCTTAATGATGCGCCAAACTCGTTCTGTTTCTCGGCCAATGTAACAGTCGTTCTTTGAATTAGCCCTGCAGAACTCGTATGGCCATCCTTTTGCGGAATTGAGTACCATTAACTGGAGGCATGGTTCGTGCGGATCCATCAGTGTCCCTCCATTGTCGTTCTCCGCGTTCTCGTTTGCCCCACCAGGAGGCGCATAGTCCACCTCGTTGTCGCTCCATTCCCTCGACGGCCTACCTTCCCTCACCTCCATTCCAATTCCCCTCCCACCAGGGACTTCCACCACATGGTTCCATGTAGCGTTGAACACAGACTCGTAGACCCCCGCCATCAATTCACCTTTCAAAACCGGAAAGAAATTCTTTGCAACTCTAAAGGCTGTGTTCAATATTGTCCTTGCTGGCAGGATAACCTGATCCTTCGCCGTGTAGACATTCCACTGCCTGAGTGAATAAACCCCGGACTCGTTGAGTTCGTCTACAACCTCCCTCATCATCATTTCCTCTTCAGTACGTGACATTTCATCCATTATTGCTATGAATAACGGCATTGCACGTATGTCTTTAATCAACTCCTCATCTTCGATGTATCTCTTAGGTCTAATGGCAAACGCTTCCATACTGACATTCTCATTGGCTTTTTCAACACCTCTCCCGCGAAGATGTTCACGAAGAAAGTCATTCAGCATCAAATTGGTTTGACGAACATTTCCTTTTAGGAGAACTTCCTCCACTGTGCTGTTGAAGCTCCACTTGGGTTCATTCACAGTCTCTGTTCCTGCATGTGATGCCGGGGGCTGAGTATCGTTGATGACTGAATCTGTTCTTGGTCTCGCCCTTCCACACAGCCGCGGAGGCTTCTTCCGCTGTTTGGCCACGGTATCTCCCACAGGTGTGCTACGCCGAGCATTCTTTTTTTTTGGAGGCATTATTCTCTGTAGCTTACTTTTTTTAAACGAAAAGAGGCAGAAACTAACCAAAGTGAAGGGGAGTGAATGAAAACAGAGAGAAAGAGAGAGAGAGTGTGTGTGTGTGTGTGTTAGATGTTGATGAACCAAATCGAGGTGCTTTAACACTCTTATTGGGGACAGTCACACAGACACACACATACCACACCGCACAGAAAATAATCGACCCAAATAAGTCAGAGTCCCCAGTCGCAAGGAACGTTGTGGATTAACTCGGCACCGCAGGGATGAACGCTGCTATGCATTCCCCATTTCCAATCCGTCAATGCATCTCCACATCCACACCCCAAAGTCTCCCTCATCACCGCTACACCACGCCACTCTCTTCACACACACACACACGCACGCACAGACGGTGGCGCCTTCATGTGGGTGCTCTCCTTCCCTCTCCATCCCCTACACAAACGCAAGGCAGTGGGCATCATCGTCGCAGTCCAGTCCCACCAAACTCTTGGAGGTATTTCTCGCCATCCCAAAGTATTCCATCGCTGCGAGCGGGAACCTGAACGGTATCCTTTCATTTCGGTGTCGTCCTGACGCAGTTGCTGTCGTCCGAATCCCAGGAAACCTTTACAAATGAGCACCCCACAAATCAACTTCCCCAGAGACCTTCAATGCATCTTCCTCTTCCCACAGTGTCAAACAACCAGCAAGCGATTCCGCAGTCTTTTCGCGCAACAGACTCGCCCCACTGATTATCGTGCCCAACTCTCTCCCTTTCATCTACATTCGCCACCAAAAACCCAAACTAAAACATTCTCGATTGAAAGCCGTGGTCACAACAACGGAAAGAGCACCGTTTAGTTGTAGCACACAATACAGTAGCTTTAACGGGCATAGGATAATGAGGTTGGAAGTGAGTAGTCGAGTCCATTGCATTCTCGCAGAGGGCCAGGCGAACAGAGCACCGCCGTCAAGCGTTATTCTCGCGTAGGGGATTAGATGCAGAGGCTAGGGAACAACTTGTGATTCTTTTGCTGAGCACGGCATCAGATCGATACACTCATGCATGAGGCACTGCTATATACACTGCGTACAGCTGACAAATTGATGGCAATTGCTGACAGTGGGCGACTCAAAAAAGCACCCAGCCCAGGTCAGCTTTCCATGTCAATTCGTTGAAAGAGGAGTTGCAAAATGTATGCCACCCAAAAATGCACACATAGAAACGCATATTCACCCTTCACGCAGCCTCAAACACAGAGTAGTTGGTGGTTTTTTGTATGGTTTTCCTTACAATTCCAATACCCCACTAGAATTGAATGTGATGCCTGAGTCACCGCCCTTTATACACCATTGAAAGATACAAGAAATCAATCCGCATTTCCCACGCTTGAGTAACTGAGGGCGTCACTGTGTATGCGTGTGGGTATGCTACAGGTCTAATTAACAGGAAACATCTGAATTCCTCTTCATTTTCATCTCACATACTCTTAATTCAAGGCGTACGCAAAAAAAAGGAATGGGAGCGGGCACAGCTGGTCTTTTTTTCCTTTCCAAGGAAGCTGACTGAATGGAGCAACGTTCCGTATCGCATCATCCTCCATGCGTACCTCCTGTAATGTTTCCAGTTCAGCCAATTGCCGACACCGCCGCAGCGAAGAAGCCGTATCCTGGCCAGTATACCGAAGAAGCGAGAAGGTTCCAGGTCACCAAACCGAAGTGGCGTTCCCCCAATGCTGAATTTGTGTGTGTTCTCACAATTCCATTTTTTTTTGTTGGGTGGAGCATGTGAACGTGGATATTCCATCCTGATTGTGGCGATCGTCCCAGCAACAAAAGATCTCCAAGAACCAAAGAAACTGCCAAGCCTCATCTATGCAATGGGTGTCAAATAGGAACGCATGTGCCACACGTTACACAGTATAAAATATTCCTTCGATAAAGTCAAGCAATAACAACAAAACTGAAGTATGTAGAATGCACAGCACCACGCCAAAGGAAGTCTTCGGCGATCGGCTCCGTGTGTTGAGACGAGTAAAGCAGTCTAACCCATGTGATCGTCTTGAGGTCAGATCACTCTCACAAGACATTGACTGCTTCTCGCAAGCCACACTTCTGCATCTTTACTCAAGCCCGTTTTTCCGGCTTTCCTTTTTTGCCTAATTCAGCATCGGAAACAAGGAGTTCAGCAAGGAAAAATGCAAGGCACCTGTTCAGCTGGCTTTTTACAGCAGCCCGTGAACCAAAAATAAAAACACAACGTACTTCCTGCCAAACTGTTGATGCGTGCAGTTTGATGATCATACAGGTGGGGAGTCCCACAGTGTTCACCAACGAAGCGCAGTCCAATTTCTCACAAGCTGGTGTCTTTATCACCCACGTACAACAAGGGACCGTGTCGCAGCCGCACAGCATTGAGTACACAACCACTCCAAGATACACTCAGCCCCAACACGATTCATCTCAATTGCTGCCTTTCCCTTTACCGTTGGTCAGCTCGGCAAGAACGCAAGCACACATCCAATAAAAACGTGTGGCAACAGCAGTGAAGCAATAATGAACGCCCCATGCCCACACCAAGGTGAGGGTGCACCTTTTAGCACACTGCCAACGATGTGACATGGCACACAGTGCAAGCACCCCCCACTTACGTAAATACAGCTGAGAACGGCAAAGGCCATCACGCAGAATTCAAAACAAGAGCATATCCAGTCCAAATCACTCAAGGCTGTCGGAAGAGAAGATCACCATGCGAAACAATTTTGATACGCATTCTTCACATCACCCCTCATGCATGTAATATATTGCCGCTCCACGCATCCCAGATATGCCAGGAGCCGCCATAAACCCACAGCTCCAAGCAGGGCCAATGAATGGGCGACCGGGAAAATGGTTTCGGTGGCACTGTGCAATGTGGTCCCAGACCCGTTCTGGTGCCTTCAGCTCCATGGCATGCACTGCAGTGCGTCCTCTGTAAGAATGTAGCTGGCCCTCAGTCTTGCTAAATGCATGTTCCCCTATCATACGCTGAATACGGGGTTTATTGAGTGCCGTCATGTGTTAAACTAGATGCAGCTGGTAGAGCATGCACGAGCCAGCCTCGTGCGGCTGGTCGACCATAAGCGTAACAATCAATGTGTGTGGTGCCGGACCCCTGGAATAACACAAGCAGCAGTCGAGACATTGATTGAAGACGCGAGGCAACAGTTCTCCACAGTTATAATGCGCTACTGTAAATAAAGCAGCTGTTTGGGCTTTTTCTCTTCCTGTTTTATTTTTCTTTCACTCGACACCACATTATAGTGAAGCCTATCACTTCTGAATGAGGTGAAAACGCATCAACGGCGTGAGAACCACTTATACAGGGTTATTCCACACATGTGTCCCACCTCGCAGCATTGTTCATTTTTCTTTCGTCAGTTTTGCAGCAAGGCAACGAAACAGTCATGGCTCACGTTGGTTGCCAGACAGACTTCACTAGTTCTGCAGTGCGCACAGCAGCATCAGGTAACCCTCAAAAAACAAAATGCATGTCCCCAACAGCGCCTGCTGAGGCAGCGATGGTCTCGCCACCCCGAGTCAAACCCGCATCACTCCTCTCTTGTTAAATCACCCTTTACACGACAACCTTTCAACTTCGAGGAAAAGATTGAAGGGGCCCAAAAATAAAAATGCGCTTGGAATCCACAACAAACAGGTGGCAACCACACCAAAGGGGTTTGCCAAATACCGGGTGAGTCAGAACAGGCATAGATTTCCGCTTTCTTGGTGTTACTCATCGCAGTTTCCAACGGCACTCGGCCACATGAGCAAGCAAACACCGTGTATGCCTTAGCCAAGAAGACCCTCCAATATAATTTATATGTGTGTGTATAGGGTGACCCAGAAGCTTTCCCCAAACATCAATACGGCACAGATTCCAAAGCTGCCGGATACCGCATGCGCCCATGCACCTATCAGCCCTCCTCGTGGATCATCTAGGAATATTATTCTTCATGGGTGGAAGCATAGAACAGCGGGGGAGAATCCGCAATGCTTCGGCCTTCACACCACCCAGGGGTCCACCGCGTTGAGTGCCCTGGAGCACTCAGTTGCCGCTACTCGGTACCATGCCAGTCATGGAACCAAAAACACGCTTGAACAAAAAAGAATATTGACGACGATTCACCCACTGGCGGCGCATCACCTCCGCGTGTCACCTCTCGCAGGTAATTGCCAGGATCCCAGCCCATCAACAACACAAGCGTCATGAAGCCAACTGAAATGCAGATAATACCACGAAAAAAACAAAAACTTCTTTGCATTACAAAACCATTAATGAAGTGCAGCTCCACTCATCAAACGTGCTTCAGTTCCACTCCAATTCATCAGGCCTTATGGGTGCTGAAAGAGGAATAACACTGCTCTTGCCCCTCTCTCTGTCCCGGGGCATAGCCTTGCGCATATCCAACGCATCCTCAGCATCTTTAAAATTGCCTTTGGAACCCTCACCCTGGTAATAGCCCAGTACGCGTCGGTACACAATGTATCCCAGTTTGTGGTACATATCCTGTGCAACCTTGTTGCTCTGTCGCACAAACAAGTCTACAAAATAGGCGTTGTGAACCTGTGCCGTGGTGGCTTCCAGCTCCTTCATAAGTGCCTCTCCCAGTCCAAGGCGACGAAACGTTGGTGCCACTGTAACGGCAGAAACGTGCCCGTGAAAATTCTCTCCCTTCCCTTCAGCCTTTCCAAGTGTGTACGCCATAGGAATACCAGTAGTTGGGTGAATACAGATGCGTTGGTACTCTGGCCAGTGTGTTCCGTACTCACCGTAGAATGAGGTACTGTACGTCTCGGTCAACTGATCAAGGTTGACAAAGTTGAAGCTCAAGATGTCTGTGAGCCTAAAATCCCTGTATGTTGTCATGCTTCTTAGAAACTGCTGTGACGAAAAGTTCAAAAAAAAAAAATAGCTATGTATATGTCGCACTGCAAAAAAGAGACACATTTGCAGAGAGATAAAACAGGAGCCGCACACAAGGCCAGGCAGTCAAACTCTCTTTCGTTTTCACTTCGATTTAGTCGCCTCGTTACCATTCCAGTGAAATTACGCGTCAAATTCCGTAAAATGAAGTGCCCTGTGTGTTGGCTCATCGCGCTTCTTTCGCTCGTACCAGTCGCGCGTCACTTTACGCTGCTTCTGAACAACTGTGCTTCGGTACCGATCGTCGTTGCGTACCTCCACCTGTAGCCTCTTTCGAGGTCTTCCATTTACTTCCTCTACCGCACGGGAAGAAGTTTCTCTGGAAATCTTCCTGTCCTCTCGGATAATACTCTGAAGCTGCATTCGAACCTCACTCGGTTTCTTGTCAACACCGAAGCTCTGCGCAACGTGGCCAAGGTGAAGGGAATCGGAATCAAAGAAAAGCCGCTTAAGTTCCCTGGAGTGACCCGAATAAGCTCGTATATACGACTGGTACGCAAACAAAGCAAGTCGTGTGAGATCATCATTCTTGCCGTCATCATCGTCCATGGAGCTGCCTGCATCTGCATCTCTCTTCATGACAAGGCGACTGATGGCGCGCTCCAGAGTAGCTGTGCTGTGCATCCACATGTGGTTGGCCTTTGGATCAAGTTTTGTGAGGTAGAACAAGAACGACTCATACTTCTTCTCTTCAATAAGTGCTAGAGGCGTCTTGTCCCCTCCGGAAGTCGCCTTACTCTCACTTGCGATAAAGTTGCTCAAGTAAGAGGCATACCCTTCCTCGTGCGGCATGAGGAACAGCATGGAATCGCCAACGTTTCCAATGCGAGCGGTGCGACCAATGCGGTGCACATAGCAAGCTGGATCGGTTGGTGGATCGTAGTGTACAATCCAGTCCACCTTGGGCATGTCTAACCCCCGGGTAGCCACGTCCGTGCAGAAAAGAACGCCCTTACCACTGCAGCGAGCGCTGTTATCGACATCCTTGAAGGCGTGAAAAACGGAGGCGCGGTCAACCTGCGTCATATTGCCATGCAGTTTAAATATGTTGACGTCGAGTATGGCATTTGTTTCTGAAAGCGTTTGTGTCTCACCCTCATCCTCATTGTCCGAGTCTTCGTCAAAAGTCACCACATCCTCGCTATCGTCATAGGTGTGCCTGTTGGCCTCTTCCGTCCGTTTTTTTAGACTATATCGGTGGGCGCGCTGCTGAGGAAGGCCGTAGTTTCGTCCGCCCTTTCGCACTCCAGCAAAAGGGGATTTTAGTCTCGACAACAAGAAATAATGAAATTCCGCGCTGTCCGCTGTGGAAACGAAGACTATTATCTTTTTTCGCACCAGCATCTAATTGAGAGCGAAGAAAGCAGATGAGGGTAGCGAGTCAATGCTTCGCCGGCACCAGGGCGTAGTGCTGGCAAAGCGGCGGAGGAATAGAAAAGTTGCCTTTTATTTCACCCACGCGAACAACGCGGCTTCGCAGAGCAAAATGCGAGAACCGTTCCAAAGCCTCATTTATTGCCGCCGGCGTCAAGACACGTTTGAGGCAGCGGCTTCCATGGATTTGGCCCTGCGGCCTCGCCCCCCGACGCCCCGAAACCCCAACCCTGACCAAAGGTAGTTCCACAATTTCCCTGAGGGCGCGCCGGGGGCGGCGTCCAGCGATCGAACCGTCCCGCCGGCNACCCCCCCCCCCGGCGGGGCGGCCCCCCCCCCCCCCCCCCCCCAGAAGGCGGAAGGACGCCGCGTTTTTGATGCGGCAAAGGCCCGCCCTCCGCCCATCCGATCCCTTCTCGTTTCCCCTTTCTTGTGAATGGGTTTGCCGCCCGTTGTCTCGTTGGCGTGGGCCGTTTGCTTGCCGTGTTTTGGTGGTCTTTTAAGCAAACAGCTGCCGACCGGATGGTCATCGGAGAAATAACCAGAGTTCTTCTGGGTCGTTGGTGCTTTTCTCTTGTCGGCGGCGGCTTCTGGCTTAGACATGTATTCTGTGTAGCTGTTGTATTTTTAATGGGGCTTTTTGCTGCTTCACTGTGTCTTCTTTTTTAACCCCTCTTTGAAAAGAGAAACCTCTGGCTTTAATTAGACTTGAGTGGTATTTTTGGCGGGCTACGAGAAAGGTGTGTCGTGCTATATTCTTGTATTGACTTTAATTCAGCCCGTAAGTCAATTAAAGCGGGCTAGGGAAAGTCATTTTTATGTATGTATCTTACCCAACTACTTCAGCATGCATTTCTCTTATCGGAGGTAAATGAAAAGAGTCCTTTTGCCTCCCCAATTATACGATGAAATGATCGAAAAGTTAGAGAGGAAAAGCTTCGTGGTTGAAGCATTCATATGGACATAATGTGAAATTAGGCATACATGATTATCTTTCTATTCATTAGGCCGATTTTTTTTGGTATCTTAAAAAGCAGGCGAATGCAGTCAAGATCTGTTTTGTATTAACGTGTTCGACTACCGTTTTCGGTTGCTGGAGACCGAAGGCGTAACTTTTCGTGCAGTATATAGATGCTCCATGACGTGTGAAATTAAAATAAAATTTGGGAAGTGTTTCTTTTCACACAACGTTTTGAGTGGGTGGCACACTAAGGAGGGTGCGTCGCATCAAATGTTTTCTTCCTAGAATGCACAACTTGCCCCCTGTTTTTTTTTTTTGCGTCGGATAGTTTAGATTGAGAGCCAGTCTATGCTGACCCTCAAGAAGGATGTATGTGGTGTCCTGCTCTGCGATTTCAATAAAAAAAAATGCGTTTGTGGGAGAATTGTTGGTGCTCCTCTTTGTTTAGTTAGCTGTTGATGAGCGTTAAACAAAACTTCATTTCTGGGCGTTTTAAAATTATTATTTGCTCTCAGGGTCGCTGTCTATACCTAGGTTGATTGTGTCGCGGTGGTGATGGATTTACTTCCGTGCATTATTTTTTGCTGTTTATGCCCCATTTTAGGGTCCATCTTAGAGGTATACGATGCGGGGTCAGTGCAAGAGTCTAGCTGCTGGCGTGGACAGGAAGAATGTTTAAGAAAAACTGCTTGGTTGCGTCCGAAACGCTTGGGTCTTGTCTTGTCAATTTTATTTTCTTAGCTGTCGTGTTTCGGTCTTTCTTTGTCTTATTGGGCGAATTATGCTGCCAGTTTCGCTGCTTTTAGATGGCGAAATGAGTATGTCGTATTTAGTTTAAAAAAAAAAGAAGATGCATGATTTTATTTGGCGTGTGGGCCCCTGGTTGGTATAGGGTGTCGATGAGAGATGCAATGTTTTCTCAGGTTTGGGCCAGGCACTTGGTGGGGTATATCATTCATGTAAGTAATGAAGAATATATTCAGCACATATGGTGTGGGGTTTTTGCTTTTTCTTATGCACAGGAGCAATGCACATTTCCGTGCTTATAATTTCTTGTCGTCTTTCTATCTTGTTATTTTGGCTTCTTATAAATATATGTATTATGTGTGTGGGTGCCTGTCTAGTATGTTTCTACATGAATTCGCAACCAGAGTTAGGGAAAAAAGCTCTGAGGACTCGCGGTGGGGGGAGTTTTGCGGATCCAGACGCCATACAGCTACACGGCAATGACTTCTCCTGGAGTGAGAAGATGGAAGAGCTGAGCAACGATGAACGACAAGTGGTGGAAGAGTATCTTCAAAACTGTGAGCAAAAACTGGCGCGATTGAATGGGGAAAGTGCAATCGCCTCTGTGATAACCTCTAGTTGTGGGGGTAGTTTCTGGGATTCCCACTATCAGATGAACAGGCGGCATTTTCCGCTAAAAAATTACATTATCCTTGCATTTCCACTACTGAAAACGGTCTGCTCCTCACAAAAACAGGGTGAGTTAAGGTATGTTGTTGAGTGTGGTTGTGGAACGGGAAGTACGCTTTTGCCTTTGATGAGGCAATTCAAGGAAGATGTTCATTTTGTGGGTTTTGATGTGTCTGCCAGTGCGGTGTCTATATTTATGGAACATCCTGTAGCCAAGGAATTTGCTGAACAGGAGCGTCTATCTGCATTTGCCTACGACATAACCGTTTCACACGAACGGTCCACAGATGAGCCAGAAAAAACCCGCTCTCGAACAGAATGCGGTGGCTTAAGAAGTGCACTTTTAAAGAGGGCTCCTGGTTGTGGTCGTGGCGTGGATGCTGTCATTCTCGTATTTGTTCTTTCTTCCTTGACTACGCTTGAATCAATGGTTTTCGCCCTGAAACAACTTGCGAGTGTTATGAAAAAAGACTCAGTGCTTTTGTTTCGTGACTATGCAGTTCCAGATCATAATTTATTCCGTTTTGTGAAGCAAAACAATGGGAAGGTTAATGAGCTGAGTTTCTGCAAGGGGGATGGTACATTTCAAATGTTTTTTGAGCTGGGTTTTACCAAGCGGCTTTTTGCATTGGCAGGGTTTGAGGAAGTTGACGGTCATGGCTTGCAGTACCATTGTAATCGCTTAGTAAACCGAAAGAATGGTAAGAAAATGGACAAGGTCTTTATTAATGGTAGCTTTCGGCTTTCCATGAATTCTGACAGTAAGTAATGTTTCTGGAAGAGAAGGGACTGTTTCATTTTTGCCATACATGGCTTGTATTTGACTTTAACAAATCGTAAGAATGCGCTGATATGTTGTGTATATTATTTTCGCTTCTTTGTTTGTCTGCTTCTGAAGAGGATTGCTTTCAAGAATGCAGGATGGAGGATGTGAGGTTGCTCCTCCGTCTGGGGAGAAAGAGGAACGAAAGCGTTTTGAGTTGAAGCGTTGGAACGCTGTGGCTCTCTGGTCTTGGGACATTCAGGTGGAAACGTGTGCCATTTGCCGTAATCACGTCATGGACCTCTGTATCGAATGCCAGGCCAATCAAGGTGCTGCTCCGACAGACTGCAACGTTGCATGGGGAACGTGTAACCATGCTTTTCATACACACTGCATATCTCGGTGGTTAAAAACACGAAATGTGTGCCCTCTTGATAACAAAGAGTGGTCTTATCAAAAAATAGGAGAGTAGATACCAATGGTCGGATTTTTCCTTCCCGTTACTCCTTGTTGTTTGCTTATTGTGATTCATGTTGGGGTGATATGTGTGTTACAGCATTTTGCTTTCACATTCAAATTGTGTCTATTATTATGATTATTTCTGTTGTCATTCTCTACCTTCTCTTGTTTTCTCGTGCGTACTAGATGAAAGGGGTACGTGCTCTGTGGAACAAATTACTGTCTCGGTCAGTTTCTCTTACTGAGTCAGGAAGGAATTCACTTAAGGAGGGGCTTCTTTCTCCGCCACATTCTTTTGATTTGCACCATGAGTTGGGGTCTCGTGAGTTCACGCTGTATACAGAAAACCTTAGTGGTGCAGAAGTTTTGATTCATTGCAGTGTTGATAACCGTGGGCTTCGTTCTTTGAATGGAGGCGAAAAGGAAAAGATTCGCAGTCAAAGGGCTCATTTCAGAACACGCCTGCAGAATTCTACACCAAGGACATCTCCGGTCGAAGTATCTGCCTTTGTAAGTGTACCACATACTGCATTTACGGTTGAGGCATCTTGTAGTTGCTTGCTGGGTTTACTTGTTGTGGATGGTGTTGTTATTCATAGTGGTTGCATTACGGAGTCGCTGGTACCACGGGATGGGTATTCGGCGTGTGAAATGGTGTATCATGGGCCGTTGCTTAGCCAGAGGGCGCTTTCAGAGTCTCTGATCAATATCAGAAGTGGTGCTAACCCCTTGGATCCGTACAGGCAGGAACAGGCTTTCTTTTTTGACAGACACGTACGACCTTGGAGCTCGCGTTTTACGCGTTTCGGTCATGTGCCAGTTCACACGGTGCAGCCGCGATTCGCCAATGCCGTGTGCAGTTTTCTTGAACGGTTCGATGTGGACGATGAAGTTGCGGTTTTTGCGGAGCGCTTTGCTCATGTAGTGCAGAAGAGAGAAAAGGAAGCATGGACTGGAGTTCTCAGGCGTACAATTGGGGATAAAACAAGGCGTTGCCTAGCGTGAATTGCTGGTACTTGATACTTGCATGGTACTCATTGTTGTTGGTATTTTGTCTTTTTCGTATGTTTGTGGTTCTTTGAGTCGACTATTTATTATTATATTGTTATCATTATATATATATATATATATATTGTCTGCCTTGTGTCAGAGTTGTTTGAGCAAAGACAGTGCACGAAGGATGGATAGGCTAAAATTGAATACGAAGGCTCTGCTGGGTATGGCGACGCGCACCGTTGATCAGGACCATGGCATGCGGCATACGTGCGTCAAGTCATTTAGCCAGGCTATTCTTCAGTACGAAAATGCAATGACCAAATTTGTTGCAGCCTTGACGACATTATCAAATTCGATAGAAGGCGTGGAAAAGGCGTACAAAGATATTATTGTTAACGAAAAACAAGTTTCTGTTATTGACGGTATGAAAGAAATAGTTACTCGTCTCGAAGATGTTCGCTTAACCGTTTTCGCCGAATCTGTGGAAGCATTCAAGACAACGGTTGCTCCGTCCTTGTCTATACTTAAGGGTGAATGTGATACATGCGATCGGATTCATATTGAACGAGCCAAGGCTGTTGATTTGTATGACTATCATCGGGATGTAGTGGAGAAGAAGGAGGTACAATACGCGTCGAAGGGCAAATCGCTGGATGATTCGAAACATTACAAGGAAGAAGTGAGCAAACGTGATGCAGCAAATGATGAGTATCAAATGAAACATACAGAGTACAACAAAGCATATGATCAACTAATGTGGAGAAAGTCCGAGCTTACGTCACTTTCTGCGAAATTGTATCTACATTGTTTTTCTGATCTTTCAGAAAAGCTAAATCGTGAAACAGTTCACATGTGCTCTATCCTTGATGACATTTCGATAACGCCGATGAATGATGAGGAAACTAGAACCTTGTTTTCACGCGAGGTGTCTCCCCCTGTTGACGCTCCTGAATATGACGCTAAGGAGGAGCCCAGTGAAAATGGGGACTCTAGCCCCCTGGTAGGAAATGAAACTTCGGTTGGGCAACCCCTCGCGACCGAATACGAGGCGGTTAACGGCAATCCCGAAGCAGTTCTTGTTACTGAGAAGAAATAGATCATTGTAAATCCAATACACATTCTCTAGTATTGCGACGGTTATAGTGCATTTTTGGGTGAAGTGCAGTGAACCAGAGAGGAACAGGTTTCACCACCGCAATATAGTTATTTGCTTTGATGCGACGATAAAAAGGCGCATCTGTAAGAAACCGATATGTTTGAGGGTTAGTGAGTAACGTTAGTGAATGGTACAAAGTACTATACCTGGGTTTTAGCGTAGATGTGCTGAGAGACAAACTGCAAACTGATAAGCAACTGGTGGCTTGCCGTGTTGTTGTGCCTTTCTCCTTTTTTTTTTTTGCTGCCCCCTAATATCAATGTGCCCAGTTGTGATGACTAAGTCGTCCTGAATAGGGCTGGGAGTGGTAATATTGTACCTCAGGGCGCCCTTGTCCCGATGTGTGCTCTGCGTCCAGTTACCCGTAAAGGAGCAAACACTATTTGAGGAGTCACTTCTCTCTCTCTCTCTCTCCTTTTCTTACCCTTTTATCTTTGTTCCTGATGTGTAGAAAGAAATTTGATCATCGTCAATTCTACAGCAGGCACATAATGAAAAAGCTCATGCTGGATTCCAAGGCCACTCTCGGGTTGGTGTCTGACAAAACTGTCGACGATGACTACTCCAGGGTGAACGCTTCGTTGAAGGCATTCAATGAAACGCACAATGCATACAACAATTCTATGAATAAAACGCGGCATGCCATGAAGGAGGTCGTCCGCTCCCTGGAAGATGCGTCAAAGGCGTTTGAAAAGCTCGCCGACAACACAAACGCCCCAAAGGAGGTCAAACTGTTCGCGACGGAATTCAGGGTGGCCGCACAGAAAATTGGAAATGAAGTCTTCACAAGGTACGTTGAGAGCATGGAGAAGGATGTTAACAAGGCCGGTGGGACCACAAATGCAGACTACACCGAGTGCGTCCACCTCGAACAACAAAGGAATAAGGCTGTGAACGAGTACGATGTTTACCGCAGCGCCGTCAGCAAGAAGGAAGATGAATATGCAAAGAAGGGCAAAAACCTAAGTGACTCCAAAAGTTATAATGAAGAGGTGAGACAACGCGATGAATGGAAAATAAAGTATGAGGTTGCAGATGCGTCACTTAAAGAAAAGTACGCCGCGTTGGAAGCAAAGAGTACAACAAACAATGTTGCTTCTGTAACGGAGTTCATCGGCTGTACAAACACATTTTTATTGGAGCTAAGTGAGGAGATGAAGCACCTGCAAAAAATGTCGTCGAATTTGGATGCGTAGTGCCCAAGAGGCCTTTGTGCTTCCTTCATGATTACCACAGGAACGCCGATGATTCTATTCTTTTTTTTTTGTTTTTTTTTTTTGTGATTGTGACTGCTATTTCTCCGAGTACGTGAAAAAACGAAAAAAAAAAGAGGAGATTATTTTCTCCTTTTTTGTTAATATTGATTCCATCTTTGTTAATAGTAGAGGTTCTGTTTTATTCCTTTATTGCCTTGGTGTGGAATAAAGGCAAAAGGATATGCGAATCATATGCATTTAAAGCTCAGTGCGTAATTCCTATCTTTGGCGAGTCTCCTGTAAACTTCTGCCCTTGGGCCAATAGCATTGCTGTGCCCCCCTTGTGATTCATTAGAAAAAAAGAATTAGTATGCCTTCGTCGAGGGATCCATTCGATGAATCTGTCAGTGACCTTCGCGAGCTGGTCGCAAGGGCAAAGAATGCGCAGGAGTCGGTGAGGACGAAGGGTCTGGTAGACCGTGGCGTTGTTGCAGATGTGCAACGCATACTGGATGCAGCAGATGAAGAGCTGGAGCTCTTGAAAAGCGTTTTACAAGTTATCGAGGAGCGCAATGGCAGAGTAGGAGGACAGGTTTTTTCAGTGAATGAGGTGCTTCGGCGTCAAGGGGTTGTTCGTGATCTTGAAGAGGAGTTGAGAGGTATTCACACGTTTCGTGATGTGGTGGAGGAAAGAGTGGAGGATATGGAGAAAAGAAATCAGGCGATGAGTTCTGTTGGTAGCCACGCTAATGACGAGTTTTTTTTGGACCAGGAACTTGCACAAAGAGAGGAACAGCAGCAGCAGGACATGATACTGGATAGGCTTGCGTACGGCCTTCAGGAGATACGGGAAACCGGAATTAACGTGAATGACGAGCTGCAACAGCAAGAAGTGTTGCTGGAAGAAGCTCAGCGGGATGTCGACGGCGTTCAGACGCGTTTGCGTGTTGTCAACGCGAAGGTTGACAAATTACTTGCCAAAATGTCAAACAAAGGGAAGATCTGCACAATTGTGTGCCTGATACTGACACTAGTGTTTCTCCTCTTTCTTGTGGGCGCGTGAGCCGCGATGTTCGGCATGGGCTTGTGAATTATTCTGGAGAGATTTTTTGTGTTTCGTGGTCACACTGGCATCTCGTTTACACTAATTTTTTTTCTGTTTTTGCTTCTCTATAGCTATCTATCTCCCCCATCCTTTGGTGGCTGACAGACAGTGGAGAAGTAGAACATGGAGGATGCTGTGACCCTTTCGGTGACGTTGCGACGTGCCTCCCCCGTGACGCGACGCCGAGTTTTGGTTATTGCTTTTGGTCTTTGCAGCCGCGGGAAGAAGAATAACACTGTGCTGTCTCTGGCGGCCATCACGACAATGCTGGAGTTTGCCATGTCTGGAAGGCCTGCGCGCTTTATTTTTGCAACTGGTGGTAATGCCTCTGTACTCCGAAGTCACGACAGAGGCGGTACCTGGCGGGTTACGTACAGAGCCAATGAGGCGAAATGGGACCCCGAAAAGGAGATTGCGTTGTCCGATGGTGTGGATACCATGGAAGACGTGGCGAAATTCGTACCACCTGCGAGGCTTGAAGAGATAAAGAGCGAGAGCAGAGAATTACCCACGAATAAGTTGGAAACCCAAATTTCACACATAGCGACACTGAACGACATTGTGGCAGTGTGTGGTAGTAACGGCTTTCTCGCAGTATCCGCGGATAGGGGTTTGACGTTTGTCCCGTTAGAGAGAGATGTGCTACTGGATTTGTTGAAGGAGAGTAGAACAATTTCTACTTGTGATTCGTGGCGGGTTGGAGGCGTTGCTTTTGTCTCGGAAAGGTTACTTGTCTTTTTCTATAAAAAGCACCTTTGTTCGGTGGAGCTTACTTCTCGGGGGTTTGGAAGTGTGTCCTTTGGAAAGCTCAGCGTGATTAGGGAGTTCTCCACCTCTATTGTTTCTGTGCATGCATTTCAACGTGTTGCTACTGACGTGCGTGAGTTGTTTGTGTCGACCAGAGGGCTTTTGCATTATTCATGTGATGCAGGAGGCTCCTTTATTATGTTTCCACATGAGCTTGGTGTCATTCGCGTCGTTGAACCACTGGATATTCTTTGTAGACGTAACGAGGTTCCCCAGGTGCCTAAAGGTCTAGTCGATCCTTTGCTGGCGACAACAACGGAGCATGCGTCCGGCAGAAAACGGGAAAAGTATGTTTACAGAGCTGTTTCCCGTGACTTTCGTTCAGTTGAAAATGACGGCGGTGAATACACAACGGAAGACACCAGTGATGAGGCGGTGATGTCTGCACTTCCACACTTCTCAGAAGGTGTTCACTATCGTGTCTTTTTGGTTGCTGGAGTTGGAGCTCCGATATTGCCGTACGACTACACAGCCATTTTGTTTATTGCTGCCTCTTTGGGGAGCTCAACCGATCAATCTCGCATTGTTGGATCCCTGGCGGAAAAAGTAGAATACGTACCCTATATCAGGTCGGGTGTTGATGAGCCCATCTCTATTGCTGTATGTCGACGGCCAGGTCCGGGAGGATGCGTGTTTGCACGGAGCAACGCTTCGGGTATTAGTTTATCTACTGACATGGGTGTGTCGTGGACAGTTCCCACTCAAGCATACACTGTGGCAGTCGTTGCTGTGGATGGAGGTGAGTTTGTTTGCTGCAACCGGCGGAGTTTTGTCATTACTATCACTGAGAAGGGTAGCGATGTTCACTCTGTGTCGACTGACCTACGTGTTCCTTTCTTGACAGATGCTGCGGTGATGCTATGACAACGGCCTTGCCCTATCTTGACTTTGTCTTAGGAAACGAAGGGGATCACTCTTCATGGGGCAGTCGTGTTTTCGCACTCATGACGTACATGAAAAGAGTAGTCCCAGAGAACATCATACAACCTCTGCGTCAAGGCGGGAGATTAAGTTGGCGACAGGGGGTGTAGAACTCTCTGAAATTTCAAAGGTTGATTCACAAACTCGACCTACTGGCACGTTTACAGAGGCGACAACGGTACGGTGCCACCCTTATCTTAAAGGTGATGCCGTTGAAAACCCTGAAGTGTTAAATCTACTGTCAGTACAACCCAAATCTATGTCCCCAAAATATCGAGGCTTTCCGGGCATCTTCAGGAATGGCACTGCAGCATTGTCGCTGCGTTCGTGTGAGGAGGCAAATATGCCCCACCATTTCATTGTGGGAGGTGAGGATGGTAATATTGTTCTCGTTGACTATGAGTCAGGAGAAACGGTTCGTCGATGGTCTGGGGCTCACGGGCGCGATGTGAATTGTTTGACAAAGCCTCTTCATAGTGGTATCTTTGCTTCAGCTAGCCGAGACAAACTTGTTAAGGTTTGGAATCTTCAAGGTGACCAGCCTCTGTGCGAGCTGCAAGGGCACACTGTAAATGTGACAAGCGCCACTTTGAATTTGGATGGCACTTTTCTTGTTTCAGGAAGTCGCGACAATACAGTTCGTCTGTGGAATGTGGAGCGGGCAGAAGAAATGGAGTGCTGCGACGTCAAACAGAACATCGTGCACTTTGTGCAGTGGGTACCTCGGTTACACTGTGTGGCGCAAGGCGGAGAAGATTTGACCCTGCGATTGTGGGATATGCGAATGAGCTTATGTGGTGACGAAATAGTGGGACTGAGACTCTCTTCCACGCTTAGTTGCATGGACTATCATCCCATATGCTGTGAGTTGATGCCGAATGCTTCGGGATGTACACTGTTGACTGGGCATAACGGATTTAATGGCTATGGAGCTTACATAGTAGAGTGGGACTTGCGCATGCAAAAACGTGTGCGAACCGTTTACGGTCACAAAGGTACCGTTCGGAGTATCTCTAGGTGTATTTTGCCAGAAACATCATCTTGTCAGCAGCAATTCGTAAGCGGAGATGATGATGGGGCCCTTGCCTTCTTTTCGACGGATCCCAGCACTGGCGAAACAGATGTTAACATTGAACCAAGGAACATCTGCACCCTTCCTGAAGGTGGCGTTACGTCTCTAGATGCTTACACTGGCGGAGATGTTTTGGCTTCCACGCGAGATGGGACCGTTATTGTTTTTTCGCCAAGAAGTCGGAAAGCAGGACTGATGGTGCCTATGGAGCCCTTCAGATACTTTGGAAGTGAGGGTTTATCACAATAACAAACTGGTACCCACATGGAATATGTGATCACCACCGCCACCACCGATAGTGATCTTCTCTGTTTTAAATGTCTCTTTTTTTTTCAGGTGCTTTCACTTCTTCCTCTTCATCATTATCTTTTTTTTTCGGTTCAACTGGAGAGTCTGTACAGTTGTGGAAGCAAAAAAAAGTGATGATAAACAAAGCGGTCGCATTGCCTATAGCAGAGGATGTTGATAACGCTCGCTCCCTCGCCGTGAAGGGAGATCGTGGAGCAGCCGTATACGCAGCGCATGAGCGTCTGGAGGAGGATTTAGCAAAACTGTCCGCTGTCATTGCCGACACAAAACGGTATACATCTTCTGGCATGGATCCGTGGGCAGCTGTCTCTTCGACCATTGGGTCTATTTGCCAAGAGGTGGAGCTATGTCTGCAGTTATTCAGCACTGGTGTGAGGATGGAGCGGTCAAGAGGTCTTCGGACTGTTACTATTCTTTACGATTCACGGAAGTGTCCCGCCGATCGATTGCGTGGCTTTTTTCATGTGGTCCTGGCAGCCTTTATTGTCGATGACTTTGCAGCGGTTATGCCGGCCACGGTTGTGTTGAAGTTTGCGCAAGCCGTTCGCGTTTTCGATGCGCAACAAGCCGCTGAGTGGTTAAGGTTGGGCATTCAAGGCATGTTAGATGCGCACAATGCCTCTGAATCGTCTGACTTGCCTTCGTTCTCGGAGAAGCTGCGTTCCTTGTCAGCGTTTGGTGGGTGCAGTTCTGCATCAGCACACACACAACCAAAGGGTACAAATTCTGTCATGGTGTCCATGCTGACCCTCTTGGTTAAGTGTGAGGCAGAGACTGGGGGTACCTCGACGGAGGTACAGGAGAGAAAATGGGATCTTCGTGACTTTGTGGAAGAAGATGTTCTGGAGTCTTTGTTGCGCTTTGAGGTTGAATGCACTGCTATGATGAAGGGGAAAAAGGAACGTATTAGACAGAGAATAGAACAACGTGGCACCAAAAGGCAGGTCGCGGTGCCTCCTCCAGTGTCAGCTCCCGAAACGACAGATAGTAAGGTTGTCTCACGCAATGGCGGTACATCTCGCTTTGAGTTATTGCATCGTTACGTTGAGTACTTTCTGGGTACTGAATGGAAACAGCATCCCTCTCGGGCAGTAGTAGCAGTCGCTGCACTTATAATAATATGCATTTTGCTGCGACGAGTGACTTCTGTTGTGGTGGCCGGCTGGGGAAGTATTCGAAGATCGTCTTATGGGGCGAGGAGAACGCTTACTCTGTGAGAACAGGGTCCTCCCTCGTCTTTCTCGTATTCTTGTTTTCACCGTTATACCTTACGCCGCTGAAAAGGTTCATCCTTCGGATATATATATATATATATATATAATTGTAGTTGCTGCTGTGTTTGATGCTACCCTTTCTCAGGAAGAACTGCAAAAAGGGAGTTGTACAGTCTTTGCTTTCTTTTCACTCTTTTTTTTTCTGTTTGTGTTTTCCTTGTTGTTGTTCTTGTCCTGTGAGGTACTATATCAGCAGATTGTTTTGGGTCTGCAGAATAGGGAGATGATTCCCAGCAAGTACAAGGTTCTTCTTATTTTCATACTCTTCACGCTAAATAATGGGTTCGCGTGGCTCATGTTTGATCCCGTTGCAGGGTGGCTTGAAGAGAACTTCAAGGGAATGTCAGTGAATCAGCTGCAGATTCTCTCCTCGTGGCAACCGCTGGTGTTTCTTGTGATGTTCCTTCCCGTCATGAAAATGGTTACGCAACCAGATGGACTTTGCCGAGCGGTGCGTCTCGGCGCTTCATGTGAGATGGTCGGTGCGGCATTCAAGCTAGTGGGCGCGACTGCGCGCAATTCCTGGGTCGGTGTGCCTCTCCTTCACGTTGGTCAAATATTCAGTGGAGTGGGTTCACCGGTGGCGACGGGGTGTGTTTCCGCACTCTCCGCCATCTGGTTTGAGCCGGAAGAGAGGACAAGGGCCACGGCAGCTGCGGTCTTGTCAAACAGCGTGGGGAATTCAATCTGCTATCTTATCGTGCCGACCATGACGGATGGAGCCACATTCGTCTCCGTAACGGTGTATGAGGTCGTAATGGGCGGCATTGCAACAGCACTCGTGTGGTTCGTCTTTCCCACACAGAAGCTGCCCCTCGAGGAGGAGTGCGTCGCACAGCCTGCAACCACGAAAATCCTTAAAAAGGAGAAGAAGCCTTTGCGTAAGCAGCTCTATCAACTGCTTAGCGAACCTTCAGCTGTTTGTCTCCTGTTGATCTATTCGTGGTCAAGTGGAGGATTCTCAGCATGGATTTCGCTCTTTGACGCAACCTATCACAAATTCTTTTCGGAGAACTTTATCGGAGTAATGAGTTTCTCCGGCATGTTGGCGTACGTTGCTGGTGGTTTAATTTCATCATATCTGACGGACCTTTACTTCAGTCGGCAAATGAAGTATGTGATCTTTTTATGTATAACATGCAACTCTGTCAGCAATCTCATTTTCGTGGCTTCCGCACCAAACAATGATGGGGATTCGTTGTGGACACTCGGTAGGGCGTGGATCGTGGCGGTCACGGCACTGTGTGGATTCTGGAATGGTGCCGCGGCTCCATTGTTTTACGAGCTGATTGCGGAAGTCTCGTTCCCGGTAGATGAGGGTGTGAGCGGCATTGGTGTGTCTGTCTGTGAAAACCTTGGAGCACTAGCCTTTTATCAAGTTGTCTCACGCTTCTACAGGGGACAATCTATGAGCGTCGCGTACTCGTTTGGGATGACAGTAGCCGTGGCTCTCGCGGCTGCGGTGCGACAGAGGTACAACAGATCGTACCATGTGTATATGCTGACGCGTGAACAGCCCAAGGAGGTAGTTGTAGAAAGTTGCGCATCTTCATTGCCATAGGAGAAATAGAAACACTCCGGCAAGCAACATGTTTTTGCTTTTTTTTTTCCTTTTGTTTTTCCCTTTTATGCCTTTGTCCCCCTCTCTGTCTTTATATCCATCTACCTTCTGTTTTATTCGTGTGTATAGGGAGATCTCTTCGCTCAGAATGAATTTCAATTGCGATATGTCTGTCTCTGATGGATGTAGATCTCTGCAACTCTTGGCTAATTTGCTGTGATCGCTTCTAAAGNCCCCCCCCTTTTTTTTTCTTTTTGAAAAGTGTGTCGAGTTTCGACAAAGCTCCCATGTCTAGAAGCAACTCTCCCCCTGAAGATGTTTTGTTTCTCTCCCTTTCTGAGTTCTTTTATTTGGCTATCATATGGCTCGCTTCTATGCGGTAACAGGAGAAAAAACTCTGGATGTCTATGCTCATGGCGGGCATGAAGAAATTCACCGGCCAACATGGCTGCACTCTCTTTATCTCCTCCCCTTTCGTTCTTCCTTTTTGGCTTGTACAGTAGTCGGTCGTGGGCTAGTGGAGACGGAATGAGGCAAACGTTTGCGCGCGGTGCGCCGCGGTACCAACTCTTAGTTCTGCTCCTCTTTGGTCTCACTTACTGTGTCAATATTTTAAACTGGGTGATGTATGTCTACTACAGAAAGGACGAGATTGGGGATGCCGTGACCTCCGCATACCTGGCCTTCTCTATTATAGGCTGGGTTATGTTTTTCTTCTTTGCCTCACCCTTTATATATTGGCCGTACATTTGCGCAGGTGAGATGGCTCCCAAAGCGAGAAGGAACGCCGCATGCCTCGGTGTCACTCTCTGCTTTCTCCTGCATGATTTCCCAATGGAGTGGATTGAGATATACTTGGTGCGGTATCACGGCTGGGGGTACGTTTTTTCAAGTATATCACTCTTCCTCGTGAATATGTGCTTCGCTATTGGGTTTTTTACCACCTGGATCAGTTACAATTGGCTCATCAGCAAGCGGCTGCAGTTGTACTGCAGTGGTACCCTGTTGACGACCCCACCATCGGGGTATATGCCGCCATCTTCAGAGTACTACATGCCTTCTTCGAGGACCTAGAGATGCTTTGTTTGAGTAAGAGATGCAAAGTTATGCCTCAACGAAAGTTCAACTACTCTGTGACCATTGCTGGTGCTTTGATCACAAATTTATTTTGTCGTGTACTTGTTGTGAAGATGGGCATATTTTGCTTTCTCCGTCACCTCTCTATATGTCTGATGGATGAATAGCGAGTCATGTTTTCAGAACTGTGAAAAACGGCTCCACACGCTACATGTGCTCTCGTATGGGCCACCATCGCTGTTATGGCTTGTCGCGCATTTCATTCAAGAGGAATGCATGACGTGTGTTACAGCTGCCTTGTGAGAGGGTCGTGGATGCCAGTTCTTCTTTGTGAGTTTCACTCAAAAAGGTGTACTGCACTGGCTCCTTAGCATGCTCGCTGTGATTTCTTTGGATTTGGCATTATAGAGGTCCATTAGATCAAGCAGATTTCTGGTGTTGTACCTTTTTTGCTTTGTTTAAGGCACAGATTGTGTTTGCATTCTTGAGAGCCTTGTGTCTTTCTCACTGTGTCGTGGGATGTGGTGGCGTAGTTTTTGCGCTTCTTAGCTATATGACACAGGTGAGGAATCAGCTCATCATGGTTTGCGGAGTGTTCAATTTCTCGTGCACGTGCGTTCCGTGGGCAGGCGTATTGTTAACGCGAGTGGTGTTCATCATCGTCAACGTTTCGTTTGTTGTACATTTTTTTTTTTTTGGATGAGCGCGGATTCTACTCCCTCTGTGCGTTGCTTCGTATAGTGATTGCCTCCACCTCAAGTGATATGGATGATTTTGTGTTGAATGGAATTCTTTTGTTTTTCGCGTTAATGCGCGTGACGGTTTGCCAATGGTTTCGCTGCAACCTTCTGTATGCTTTCCCCATAGGGTAGAAATGCTTCGTTACAGCAAGCTTTGTTTCCCAAAAATGGGATGTGAGGAAATCACCCGCAAGGCGAGGCGGGTGCAGATTCGGCCAATGGAGTACATGGCGCAACACCGGATGCAGGTGTGGCAGATGCGTTTCAAGGAGATGGGTCCTCCCTTCTCTAGAGTGTGGGTCGCACTTGGTGGAAAAATGCGGCGGCGGCGTGTCGGCCGACAGGTAGATGTCAAAGATATGCGGTACTACTGGAGGCCCATAGAGCCGCAGTATCAGCGTCTGTACATGTCACGGCTTCGCCTTCATGACCATTCAAACAAAGCGAGACAGCCCATGCGGCTTAGGGCCACCAATCTGGACATTGGGGCAACGAGTAGCTCAATCGAATGGGAAAGGGCCGCTAATAGAAAGTATGGTGCACGGCTAGCTCCACCAAAACGGCCTGATTTTGAGTTCCGCGTTTTTTAAGCCAGCGTCGTTCGCAATGCAAGCCCTTCCCCTTGCAGTCACCTTCACCTTCGGGTATTCAAACGGGGACATGGAGGGGGAATCCTTTTCGTTGTTGCAAAGCCAACCTCTTCCACTCCTTCGAGTGACGGAGGTGCGAGTGTTAGGAAATATGCGTGTTGAACCACATTCTCCACTGGTTTGGATTTACCATCATTCAGGGCCACGCAATATGATCTTGCATAGGGCTGCTTTGGTGTATGTGGTGCAGTTAAGTGCGCTTCCAAAACACTGTGCCGTCACTACTTCCACCTCTAGCCTTTTGCCCTTTCAGACACACGGCGTCGGGGATGTGTCTTGTGGAAGGATGCACAGCGGATTGTATGATGCTCCTTGGAATCCTTGGAAAGACTTGGCGAGCTTGTCCATTTCAGGTAGTAACGTTGGTGATCAGTTGAGAGAAAATGGTTGGTCTTCCTTCTCCCGTCGTGAGTGGGATATTTTTCATGGACGTGCAGTACTGTTTACCTCGTCTGTGAGGGTTCCGCGGTGAAAAAAGTAAAACAGAGAATTATAGCTATGCCGGGACGGCGTAATCGAAGGAGAGTATGGCTGATGAGGTATCCGCCTCAGTGTTGCGGTGTTTGGGCTTACGATAATTATCGGAATGGTGAACTGGGGCTTTTCAACGTACGTCTGCTCTTGGAATAACATTGGAGGTAGAGACAAGTTTGTGTGAAACTGTTTGTTGGGGGTGAAGTACTTGTTGGCATCCTGAGGCGGTGCAAAAATCCACACTATTTGTTTAAGAAGGGCTTCTGACGGAATTGATAGACGATGGAATTTGTTTTGGTAGGATGTATGCGCTTTTTCATGGCGTTGGTTCATTTGTTATTCCGCGTGCCTGCGTAGACAGCGTGGAATGACAGACAATTCACCGTCCTTTCCGTTTCCCTCGGAATAATGTAGTATCCCTCTCTGGTCCTCAGTTCCGATGGTATCCGTTGCATTCAGCATCAGACATGTTTTTTGTTGTTGTTGTTGTTGTCGTTTGAGGTGTGTTTTTACCGGATGAACGTTTGGCTTGCATTAACGGTTTTGGGAAGGCATATGTGTTCTTCATTTTATTTTTTTTCGTTTATTCGTACCACAGCACGCGGAACCGTGCGCACGTCCTGTGAATTATTAGCAAGGAAGGGCGAAGAATTGATGTCTGGACGCGACGTCACTGGTCCTGTCAAGCAGGATGTACGTGTGTTTCAGTCTAGTATTGACACCTCCTCAGTCGTCTCTACCGTATTCAACCAGCCGTCGATGTACATGGGCATTGTCAATATGCTTATCATGTACCTCACTCAGCGCTTTCCAGAGGAGCTAATGTCCCCAAAATACATGACAATGACGTACAACGGCATTCGTGCCCCGGCCATGCTGACCATTCCATTCTGCTGCATTGCGGGGGCATATTTCTCGGTTGCCAGCATCATCAGCACGTCTACGGTGCCTTTGGCTGGCCATTTGTACGGCTACACGCTTAGTCTTGGTGTGGGTCTCACAATGCTGACGTTTCGTCGTGTGTCGTGGTACTACCCGCTGCTGGGTGTTATGTACCTTTCCTTTGGTGGATTTCACCACTACCGGCGCATGATGGTTTATGGCGACAACGCTCCCATCTACAATTGGGGGGACACCACTGAAATTTGGAGCGCGTGGAGGAGGGCTAAACAGGAGAAGAAGCGGCAACGGCAAATGGATAAGAGGTGGATAGACCAGCCGAATCAAGGTAGTTCATAGCGCGCTGCGCGGCGTCGGTAGGTTGAAAACCTTTGTGTGTGCGCGCGTGGTGGAAAAATGAGGAAGGAGGGATGAGAAGATGAACGACCAACAGTGTGTTGCTTCCTGCAGAAACCTGATGTTCTTTGAGTCTCTTCGGCTCTTAATTTTTGTTTATTTTTGAATAAACAATGACTTCTTGGCCTTTTATTTCTCATTGCTTTTTTTTTTTGTTCTGTCGAACAGGAGTAGCAGCAGGAGGAAGAGGAGTAAAACAGGAGGGGACGGTATGTCAACGCTAGAAGACCTGTACGTGTCGTATTGTCGCAGGAGAGGGTGCAAACCGAATAGCTCCCTCTCTCATTACTTGCAGGAGGAGTACGACCGCCATGGCCAGCAACGTGTACTGGAAAGGATTGATCTCTCACAAAATTACGTGGGAAAGAAAGGCATCATCCCTGTGCTGGATCTCGTCAAGAATGTGAAGACGGTGAGGAAGCTGAACACCAGTAATAATATGCTGGAGCATGAGCAGCTGGATCACCTCGTCTATTGCCTCGCCTTGCATCCATCAATGGAAGAGGTAGACATTTCGAACAATTGCCTGCACGACGGAAGCCTCGACCACATTCTAAAGTTGCTAGAGGCGAATAGCAGCATCACCCATGTTGACGCCACCGGGAACGATTTCACGCCTTCATCACTCGCGCGAATAGCCGATAAGTTGGAAAAAAATAAGATACAAAAGGCTGATCGGCAGAAGGATGCGCCGCATCCTGACACAGGGAAGTACTTCCGCGCACAATTGCAGGCCTCACTGGATAGAGAAACCTCCGGAGGCCACACGCACTTCTCCACCTGGTGGAAAAATCCACAGTACATCATGCGCACGTCACGGAGGTCGCGAGTCCGCATCGTCATGGACGTCAGAGATGCCAAGCCGGCGCGGCAGGCCGGGTTTCTCGTCTTCCACACGGACGGAATACGGAAGGTGGTGGAAGCCAGCGCCGATTGCGTCGCCGCGGAGAGCAGCGTCGATCATAGCCACTGCCATGTCACAATGGTGACCGAGGAGGACACGGTGTATGCCATCATGCCGTACACGTTCTACCCTGAGCGTGCCATGGACTTTACACTAACCGCCGAACTCTGCAACGACGACCCGACGGTGGCGGATGGTTGGGTCACGCTGGAGGTGGTTGACCCCGAGCTGGATTGGCTTGTGTACAGTGCGGACGGGGAGTGGACGAGCACCACTGCGGGTGGCTCTCCTGCGCACCACTCGTGGTGTCGCAACCCGATGCTGCGGCTGCAGTACGCGGGATCCACTCACGCGTATCGCATGGCATCACCCGCCACTGTCATGGTGAAGCTTAGCAAGAGTGTAGATCCCGACACAAATGATGACAGACACATTGGATTTGATGTAGTAACACTTGATGCGGCAGGTAATGACAAGCCACCAATCAGTCGCAACGACGAGTATGTGAAATGTACTTGTCCCCATGAACACTGCACAACTGTCAATGCATCTTTTGTGGTGCCGTGCGCTGCGCTTGATTTGTTTGTTGTACCAAGCACGGAGATGCCCGGTGAGTTGGGCTCATACACTGTGACTGTATTCTCCGCTGTACCCCTGACTCTGACGACTTCGGCGTTTCCCCACGGCTGGAACTACCGCGCCGTCACGGGGGTGTGGAACGAATGTAACTGTGGTGGTAGTCGGGAGTACAGCATGTCGTGGAAGTCCAATCCCTCCGCGGCCCTCAGCTTTGACACGAGCCAGTCACCACCAGATATCACTGTTTTCATGGAAAGCTCTCTGCCGCACACCACCCCCTCCACTGCCCATGACAGCAGCACCCAGCCAAGCGCCGAGGAATCAGAAATGACTCTAACAGAGCTACAGGAAAAGAAGGAGCTTCAAGACTTTATGCGTCGGCATCAAGTGGACCATATGGAAGGGTGCGTGTCCATCATCGAAGCCAGTCCACCTTTCTACCGCGCACTGTACTCCTCAGAGTATTCAGGCGGATCTGTGGCTCACCTGGCAGTGCCTCGCGTGGAAGAAGAGTTCTACATACTTGCCACGACACGCTACGCTGGTCAGTTGGGGGATTTTACGCTTCACATTTTTTCTTCTCACCCCTTCGTTGTGGACGGTGTCGAGACATTGGCATTGCGGGAACGCCAGTCACAAATGATGCAATACGCTGAAGAGAACCAGGCCAGACAAGCGGTCAAATCAATGTCAACGGTGACTCGACGTGTGCCAGAAGAGGACGAGGAGATGATCGTCACACGCAACGAGATTCTCCGTCGATGTATGACGACAGGTGAAAAGTATGTAGATCGAGACTTCCCTTGTGGTGGGTCCTCATTATGGTTGGACCCAGAGGCAAAGGCACCTTCAGATTTTCCCAAGCAAATTGTGTGGAGAAGGCCCACAGACCTGAACGAACGTGTCGTGTTTCTCCAGGACTGGAAATGTGATTGCCCCTTCCCATACTCAAGGCGAGATTGGTTTGCCTCAGTCACTCACGCGATTGCCACAAAGCCTGAGTGGATTCAGATTCTGGCTGTTGGATATGACGTAATGAAAGGGATGGCCCAGTTTCGCTTCTTCAAGGATGGAAAGTGGACAGTGGTCACCATCGACGACAATCTTCCCTCCGACAGCACCACAGAGCTTTGCATGGGGCGACCAGCAACAGACAAAGCTGATTTCTTTTTTCCACTCTTGGAGAAGGCCTACGCGAAGCTGCACCGTTGCTACGAGGCTTTGGAGCGAAAGGTAACGCCAGAGTTGGGTGTTGTAGAGGTGATGTGTCAAGGCCTTATGGACCTTTCAGGTTTTATGACTGTTAGCTATCCCCTGAGCGGTAGCAATAAGCTAGTCCAGGAGGAGCAGGACAAAATCTGGATGAAGCTAAAGAACGCTGTTAAGCCTGATGTACTTTTCAGTTTACTGCTTCTAGGTGAAAGCAGTGGGGCGACTGAACGGGGTGGATTGGGGATATTGAGTGATCACCTGTATCCTGTACTGGACGCACGCTTCATTGAAGGTCAGCGGTTAGTCAAGCTGCGCCATTGGGGACAAACAGCAGAGATACAATGGTGCGGGAAGTGGCGACCAAACAGCAAAAATTGGACTGGCACACTCCGGGAGATCCTTCAATTCAAAGAAGAGGATAAGGAAACCTTTTGGTTGAGCTTTGATGAGGTCTTGTTCTATTTCACTAATCTCATCATGACGGCGGGAACGTCAAGCAGCTGCTGGGTATCGGCAGATTTCTCTAATTCTCCAAAATGCTCTGAAGGACGACTTTCTTGTGGATCTCAATTCTCTCTGCAGCTCGGTGATTTTCCACCGGATGTGAAAAAGCTGCAGATTACACTGGGCCTCCATCAGCTGGATCCACGGGCAAGGGTCTTGCGCCACAAGGGAGCGTTAGCGACATACCGCACGGCTATTGGAATGGCTGTTGTGGCAACCGAAGACAACACAGTCTGGTTGAAGGAACTTCAGGAAAATGGTGTGGTACGACGTGTAGAACCATGCAAACGCCGAGATACCTTCTGCCCCTTAATGATTGATATTGAAAATGTCGTTGGAAAGAAACGTTTGACACTCATTGCATTCAAGGAAGACCAAAGAGCTCCAAACGTCACTTGTCTTTTGTCAGCATGGTCGGAGAGCTGCAGCGTTGCACTCGTACCGATGGAGCGAGACACTAGAATAACCGTGGATGGTGAGTGGCCAAGTGGTTTCCCCATCGGACCCCCTTTTTCGTCCTCTTGGCGAAATTGCCCGCAGTACTTTGTTTTTCCGAGTCAATCGACAGATGTCTCTCTCTTCCTTCGCCAGGAGGTGCCGGTTGGTCAGCCCCCGAAGCCCATTGGTTTTACTGTTCACCGTGCCACGGCATGTCGTAGTTACCTTGAGTATGACCCAGAAACGGTAATTCTGCTCGTGAAGGCTGAAGCATCTCCCTTTGTCGGAGGGACGGTGCGACTCTTTGGTATGAAGGAAAGAAGAGGGATGCCGTATATTATTGTGCCGTTCTGCACGGACCCCGTTCCTGGAGGAAAGTTTCACATTGAGACTGTTGCGAACCGTTCGTTGAAGCTCTGCCGCATAGACCCGAGGCTTGATTGGTGTCGTGAAAGACAAAATGCGTCCTTCTCGTTGGCTGATGGAAGTGTTGGTGGGTCGCCGCGTTTCTCGTCGTGGCGCAGTAGCCCGCAATTTGCCCTTACATTTCCTTTGGGGGGTCAGGGGCGGGTTTTCATTGCCACCACAAACGATAACGCGAATGACACACTGACAGAGATAGGAATGCTACTGGTTCAAGGAGACAACCAGTGGGAGAATGGACAGCGACGGAAGTTAGTCATTTCCCCCGAGGACATTATTGCTCGCTCTGAGGAAAAGATTGGTGAAGTGTCGATTGATTGTCAGGTCGATGTGCTTCCAGGATGCAGTCTCGTTCTCATCGTGTACGCCAGCATGCCATACCGAGAGGCTGACGTGACGGTTGACTTTTTTTCTGCATCTGCAATGGAAGTGAGTCGTGTGAAGGAGTGGCAGCAGGTCGCAATGGTGGAGGGTAGCTGGGAGCTCGGCTACACAGCTGGTGGTGGAGCAGAGGCATTTGGCAACTGGATCAACAACCCGTTCTTCGCATTGAACACATTTCGTCAGACGCAAATTGTGGCACTTCTGCTGCAGTATCCCCGTGGGCCTGAAAAGCCGATTGTGAAGAGGGCAGGAAAGAAAAAGGCGTTATTGCCTCCCATCATAATCAATCCAAACAACAGAATGGAGATTGCTGTTGATTTAAACGCTCAGGACAGTGAACTGACACCCATCGCCACTACTCCCTACACCCGGAACAGTGAAGTGACGCTGGTTGCGTCTGTACCTTCCGCGGATTCACTTCCTTTCGTGTTTGTCCCCCACACCAAGTTTCCTGAAGGGAATGGCGATTTCAAGCTCTTCGTGTACGCTGATTCTATGATCGAGTTGAACCCCCTCTCTAAAGAACGCATACCTTACGTGTGAGAGGGGATATGTAAAGAGATGGCCGCAGCATGTATATGCGTTGCCTGCTCGGCAAAGGATGTAGTTTGACCTGAAAGAAAAAAAAGTGACTGTGTGCACCATCAGTCGTGTTCCTTATTGTTATTATTATTATTTTTTTGGTGTATGTCGTTGTCATGGTGGTGATTGTGGTGCTGAACACTATGGAAGCGTTTCTCTTTTAGGTGAGGCGAAGATTGAGGAGAACAAAAGGGGGATATTGCTCTACGGTGAGGCGTCCTAGCCTACGCTTTCCGTTTTATCACTCTTCCTTGCTTCTTTCTTTTTTCCCTTCCTTCCTGCATTCTGCATTTTCCTTCATTATATATATATATATATATATATATATATATATACTCCCTCGTCCCTTGCTTCACCGCAGTGCACTCTGTAGAGTCATCAACAATGATGCGGCGCACCGTTGCGGCGCTGGAGAAGCTCGTTATAGTGGAGTCGCCGAACAAGGTGATAAAGATTGAGGGCCTTCTGAGCGACCCGAACGTCATCCCCGACTGGTCGTTCAAGCAGGAACACCTCAAGCATGTCGGCGTCGGCACCGAAAAGGCGGTGGCGATGGCGACTACCGGGCACTTCATGGGACTCAAGGAGATCCGGTGGACCCCGCGCAGCGTTCCGGCCGTGGAGGAGGGCGACGAGCCTTTTCCACCGAATGGGACCCTTGCCGACTTCACACTCGAGTGGCAGCTGCTTCCGGGGCGTCGCATACAAGAAACGTTGGAGCGCTACTTGCAGGAGAAGGTAAACAACGTGACGGAGATTATACTTGCGACCGATCCGGATCGTGAGGGAGAACTCATTGCCGTCCACGCCCTTCAGACAATAAAACGGCTGTACCCAAAGCTCAAAGTCCCCTATTCTCGTGCATACATGCACAGCATCACAGAGGATGGTATTCGAAAGGCCATGAAGGAGCGTCACATGGAAAGGTGTGATTATGATCTTGCAAATGCCGCTGAGACACGCCACGCCATGGATCGAATCTTTGGGTTTCTGGGGAGCTCTGTGGTGCGGGCTGCCAATGCTCAAATGCGCTCCATTGGTCGTGTGCAGACTCCTGCGCTTATTCTCATAAACGAAAGGGAAGAAAAAATTGCTTCGTTTTTGGAAAAAAACAAACCGACGTACATTGTCGAAGCGATGTGTCAGTTTCCAGGCGCGCACGCCACAACTTTCTCGCAGGTTGTCAGCATCCACCCCGACCGCAAGGGGGATTCAGCCAGCTGGAGCACCGAGGCGGAGGCGAAGCGGTGCTTGCAAGCATGGAAGATGAATAGCTGCGGTGGCTTCAGCGTCCCTCAAGGGTCAGTCATTATCCCATCCGAGGTGCCGCCACCGCAGCCATTCACAATGGCTACCGCGATTGCAAAGGCAAACCGTCAGCTGAAGATGAGCAGCGAGACGGTCAGCAGCTGTCTTCAGGACTTGTTCCAGCAAGGCCACATTACTTACCCTAGAACTGATAGCACCCGCATTGACGACGGTGCCCTGTCTACTATATACGATGCGATCAAGAAGAATTTTGGTAAGGAGTACCTCTACCGTCTTGAAGATCGGGCAACAAAAGTTCAGGAGACCAAGAAGACCAAAAAGCCTGCAAAGAGAAAATCCACCAAGCACAGCAGTGATGTAGAGCGTCCTGTCGGAAATGTGGAGGATGCCCATGAGGCTATCCGTCCAACAAACATTTACGCTGATGGCAACTCTCTCTCACTACCCCCACACACAAAGGCTGTTTACGAGCTCGTGAGGAGAAATACTCTGGCAGCCTTCATGATTCCCATGAAGAGTGAGAAGATTGCGGCGACTGTGAAGTTTACCAGCGGTAGCGGGGAGAAGCTGTGGACGCTGCTGGAAGGCAAACGTACCGCAGAGCCGGGGTGGACACGCGCATTCCAGAAAGGTGACACCGCCTCCTCTTCTTTGGCTTCCGCCAACGCTGCCAGCACCAATGTTGAGGACACTGATGATATGACAGAGAAGGAGGGTACGCCTGNCCTCCTCTTCTTTGGCTTCCGCCAACGCTGCCAGCACCAATGTTGAGGACACTGATGATATGACAGAGAAGGAGGGTACGCCTGTTGTTCGCTCTCTTTCACAAGAGGAGTTTGAAGCTATCGCCAATTTGCGCAACGCGTTGAATTCCTCAAAGCTGTCGCAGTTGTTTGAGGTGCGCTCTCCTACTGTTCGTGAGAACCGCCCAATGCCGCCACTGCCGCACTCGGAGGGCTCGCTCATCGAAGAGCTGAAGAATAACGGTGTGGGTCGCCCAAGTACGTATCCGATGATAGTGAAGACACTCTTGACGCGGGGCTACATTCAGGTGAACGCCAAAGGGCGCTGCGAGACAACACCGATTGGACGGTTGCTGGTGTCGGCGGCGAAGTCAACCTTCCCGTCGATTGTTGACATCGGCTTCACTGCATCCTTCGAGAAGAAACTTGACCTCATTGCAAAGCCGATCCCTACGAAGCGACCAGCTGTCCTTCGAGGAATGAGCGTGTCTCAGGCTGACTACGTGCTCTCTGTGTTCCTCTCGACATTCCTCAACTATGTTGCAGAGGCCACGCGAGCACAACGCGCTCGCATCGTGGAGCGCTCCATGCGGCTGAAACACGAGCAGGAGGGTGCGTCAGATATGGANGAGGCCACGCGAGCACAACGCGCTCGCATCGTGGAGCGCTCCATGCGGCTGAAACACGAGCAGGAGGGTGCGTCAGATATGGATGAGACAGAGTTTGAGGAGAGTGTCGCGAGTGCCAAGAAGAAAGTAGCGCTTGCAACTGGCGACTTAACAACACTACCAAGAACCCATCATACCTTCACGGCTCTGCAGCGCGGCTTAAACGATTACCTTCGCCGCCACTTTCCACCTGCGCATGTAAACTCATCTTCTGGAGGAGATGTCGGTGCTGGCCAGAGTAACATCAACAGCAAGAAAAGTAACGGTTTCAGTTGCAGTGCAGAAAACGGCGACATCGACGGTGACAACAGCACGGCGATGACGGATGATGCATCAGTGATGCCACCACCACCACCACCACCACGACGGAGGTCTGAGAAGAGCAGAGGGTCATATTGATGTCTTGCGTCTTCTTTTGGGTCATAGATAATAGAGAGCCGCTGCTGCTGTCATTGCAAAAGAAAGAAAGAGAGAGAGAGAAAGAGAGAGAGAGAGAGAGAGAGAGAAAGAAAGAGAGAGAGAGAGAGAGAGAAAGAGAGAGAGAGAGGAAGGAAGGGAAGGAGGGAGGGAGAGAGATGAAGAGAGAGGGATACAGCAGGTGGCACTGCCATTTTTGTCTGTAGGCTTCTATATATATATATATATATCTGTATATATATACATGGCTCTGTGTGTTTTCACAGTTACTCCGAACGGAGAGAAACAACGGTAATGCAACGTAACCTGGAGATTGTTGAGGGGGAAACAGGCGAGCGTGCCGTGCGATACAGAGGTACTATCAAAGCCAATCCTGAAGCCCCCAAAAACCCTCAACGTGTGAGGACACACTTCCATTTCGTACGACAAACCGATTGAAAGAGGGTGATGGTGAATGGAGTAGGAGGAGGAGAGTGAGCCTTCATCCCTGCATGTGCGCGGAATTCCCCCCCATCTTGTCACCTATGTTGAAGTGCAAATAGACTGAAAATACACACAAACACACACAAAGTAAGGAATGAAGGCGTCGGTTAGGGAACTTTCGCTGATGGTATTGGATGAATACTGCGTGTTGTGTAACGTCTGGCTCGCGGGCAGTGCGGCACAGCACGCTTGTGGTGATAAACACGTTAGGTGGAGCGATGCGATAGAGGCCGTCTTTCGTGGCACGGCCCCAGCGGCGTGCGTGCTGGCAGCTGCGCTTCTTCAACAGGAGCTAGAGACCCAGGTGCGAGCACACTACTGTCTCTATTGCCGCAAGCCTGTGGGAAGTGGCTTTCGCCATACCGTTCAGCACCTTAACAGCAGACACCACTGCCGGCAGCACGCGCATCCGCCTCTTTCGGCAACCTCGGTGAAGAATACAAGGGAACCACTGCTCACTGACGGTCTTGTCCGCGACGTGTTCTGTCCCTTGTGCGATTGTGTGGTTCCTACACAGCCTGAGCGGCATTTACTCTCTGGCCGGCACCAGCNAAATTCGAAAGGCGCGAATTCCTGCGAGACGCTGGCGCAAGCGGTGCGGACGAAGCGAGATGCATGGTGCGAGTTACTCCAGCCACTGCATGGCAGCATATGCTGTTCATGTGTCGAGTACGTCCCTGCGAAGGAAATCATGCGACACTTCGTGTCGGCTCGACACAAAGCGGCCCACTCTTTAGCGTCAACGGCGCAAGACGATGTGGGATGTCTGCGCCTTTTCCTGGATGCAGCACAACAGTATACCTCGGATGGCTATTGCGCTGTTTGCGACGCCACCCTGAAGTCGTCAACGACTCAGCACACAAGGGGGAAACACCATGCTATGGAAATGCTGCGTGCCCATTGCGATCCTACGAAATCGCGGGAGCTGTGGGGGGAGAGGTGGGTCGCCTTTACGCGCAAAAGACAAAATAAATGTACGGGAACGAGCCACAAACTGCAAACGGTAAAGATGCCGTCTCCACTGCTGTATTCAGAACACAGTGACGTGCCCACTGGTGCCGAGGTGCCAACAAACGGGTGCCTGCAGCCTGCTTTGGAGCGCCGCTCTCTTGCCGAAATGCCGTTCCTCTTTTTTTGCCTCAACGGTCACTGCCTCTTGTGCGGCATCGACCTGACGCCGCAGGCAATAGGCCTGGTGGCAACACCGGTCTGCAAAGATCACTGCCGCACTCAGGGGCACCAACGCGCCCTCGACGATTTTGTCTCCCAGCAAGGAACAGCAGGTCCTGGGGACGCAGCAGCGGCCTGGGCGGTGCGCTGGTACGAGGCGGTGCTTCACTCGCTGCGTGCACACCCTGGTTGGCACGAACCCGCCGAGTGCACGGGCCTTCACACAAGTGTTGACTTTTTGGAGATACTCAAGGACGACCATCGAGCTGTCGTATTCGCCGACGCTCTCTGCGTCACCGCCACTCCCACCGGTTCGGTATGAGGCACCTGCTTGCAGTCTTAAGTTTTCTCCATTCTTCTTATAGTGGGTGTCTTAATTGTTTGTTTTGTGTGTCTCTTTCACTCTCTTTTCTTTCTCTCACTGCGTGCGTGTTGCGTGGCTTCTGTGTGCGTTTCTTTCATTGGTCTCCCTTGTAATGCATTGCCTGCAGCGAGAGTTTGAGTGATACTTTGGTAGGATGGCAGAGCGACGGCAGCCACGTGTGCTGGGCGCCAAGCGGACGATCGCCGACGTGCTTGGCGAGAAGGTGGCGGGTAACGAGAAACAACTGCAGGGGCTAATCATGCGTGTCGTGGCTGGCACCGTGGACGAGAGCGTCACATTGGAGCAGCTGGAGCACGTTGTCGCCTTCTACGCGAGTCATAACAGCGAATACACACGGGCGGGGGAAGACGACATTCAGGTTCTCACGGCAGAGATCCTGAACAATTCCATCCGTTCTGTAATGGTATTCGGCGACTTTTCTCCTGCCTTTAGTGACGTTGAAGTGTACTCTATCTCTGTCGCAATGCAGTACAACTTGTCGTTAGAAGCGTTAACGATAAACGGCGTGAACGTGAGCGATGAGGCGGTGTCTATGTTGTGTGAGGCGCTCGTCAAGTCACGTGTGAGTTTCATTGATCTGTCCAACGCCCCACTGGAGGATGAGGCGGGGCGCTCATTGGCTGCGCTGGCGCACGTGAATCCGTATGTGCGTACAGTTGTTCTCGACGATACACTCATAGCTGAGGAGGTGCTTGACGAGATTGACGTCGCATGCCAATTCAATCAGAGTAACTTCGAAGGGAACGGCGAGAAGGTTGACATTAGGAACGGGGCCGAAGTGGCGCGACTACGGCACCGCCTGCAACACGTCATTCGGGCAAAGCACAGTAATACGTATTACTGCGTTGCCCACCTGCTGGGGATGTGTCCCAACGGCGATCTCTGTCTCTATTCGCACTCTCCCATGACATCAGGGGCGCCCGACGCGAACGCCAATCTCCACGAGCGCATCGCCGACCTCTTTGCTGGTGGGGGAAAGTGGCAGGAAAAACTCCCACTACCACCCCGGGAGGGGGCGTCATGGAAGAGCCCGGACGAGCAGGAGGGATACACGCTACGGCTCAACATGGCGAAGCGCAAGGCAGTGAAGAAGCGCAGCGATATTGCCGGTGCTGCTGGAGCACACGACAAGGCTGACGGGTGGCGTGGATCACTTCGTGTGGTAGGTACATCTCTAGTGGTGTTGGTTGCTGCTGTTACTGCCACCGCACTGTGGACCTTGCGGAGGCGGGGCGGCGAGAGCGCTGTGCGGATTTTGTAGGGCAAGTAGTGCTGCATCGATCGAAAGCGTATCGTAGCATGGGTTCTGTTGAAGATGTGTATGTTGTCCTTTAATCTATGTCTTTTAATGCCCTTTGCTTTTTTTTTTCTCCATCTTCCTTCTCACTTGGAGATTTCCTGACTGGTTTCTACGCAAGAATCATCATTTAAAGAAAACACCGANATCGAAAGCGTATCGTAGCATGGGTTCTGTTGAAGATGTGTATGTTGTCCTTTAATCTATGTCTTTTAATGCCCTTTGCTTTTTTTTTTTCTCCATCTTCCTTCTCACTTGGAGATTTCCTGACTGGTTTCTACGCAAGAATCATCATTTAAAGAAAACACCGAAAAACACTGTGAAAAATGGCTGGATCAGGGCACGACCAGTCAACTGACATTTTCTCTGCCGATGGTCGGGTTTTCCAGGTTGAATACGCCTGCAAGGCGGTTGACAATAGCAGCACCGCCATCGCCGCCTGCTGCAAGGACGGCGTCGTGGTTGCAGTGGAGAAAATCCTCACCAGTCGCATGCTGGAGGAGCGGTCCAATGACCGCATCCATGTCGTAGATCGCCAGGCTGGTCTCTGCATCTGTGGCATGCTTCCAGATGGCCGCGCAGTCGTCTCACGAGCCCGTGCGGAGGCGGAGAACAGCCGAGAGGTGTTTGCTGCCCCGATCCTGGGCTCAGTGCTGGCTTCTCGCATTGGGGAGTTCATGCACGTCTACACCACGCACTACGCATTTCGCCCTTTCGGCTGCTCTGTCATCATCGCATCGTACGCCGATGATGGGCCGCAGCTCTTTGTGTCGGATCCGAGCGGGACAGTGGCCGGCTACTACGGCATAGCGTTGGGGAAGGGCAAAACTGTTGCCAAGACGGAGCTGGAGAAGCTGAACTTCAAGACACTGACCTGCGATGAGGCGGTAGTGAAGCTCACCAACATTCTGTACGAGGTGCACGATAAGACGAAGGACAAGCTGTACGAGGTGGAGGTGGCGTGGGTCTGCGACAGGTCCGATCGCGTGTTTCAGCACGTCCCGAGTGCGATGATCCCGAAGCCGCCTGCGGCGCAGTAGTGATGCAAAGAAGATGAGGAAAGAGACAGCAAGGACGAGAGAGAGAGAGAAAGAAAGAGAGAAAGAAGGACAAATACAATGCCTGTGAAGCGAAGAAAGGGATTTGGGAGGAACGGCTTGCCCCTGTTGTTGCTTTCTTGATAGGAGATGTTCTTTTATTCTGTTTGGACGTTCCTCTGCCCTTCCTGCCTCGAAGGACGGAGGAATTCACGCGCAGGTGGGTATGCGTGGTCCTGCAGCACGCCACCATAGTGTATGCCTGGCTTTCTGCTTTCTTTTTCTTATGACTCCCAGACTGCCCTAGAAGAAACGGCCAGCTGGGTTTTAGGGCTTCCTGAAAAAAAAAAAAAAAGAAATAATTATCGGAGCGCAGTGACATCTCCCTCAGCTTGTTGCCTTTCGGCCACCAGCATTCGAATGGGACGACATGAGCCACACGCTGTGTGACATTTGGAGAGCAGAGCTAGGAGTGTGCTTGGGGTGCTGGCGTTGCTCCTACTTGCGGTGATGTGATAACCCTTGGATGGCAGTCTGCGACTGTGGCGAATGTGAACCGGCGCTCTGTTGGGACCGATGTGTGCTTTACGCCACTGCGGCTCTGTCTTTCCTTTGATTGCGTATGACTATTTGTTTGCTTTTTTTTTTCTTTGGTGTTTGTTATCTTCCTTACAAGCGTAAAGTGAGGAAAAAGGGACACGGTAAGTGCTGCAGCGCTGGCATTAAGCTTTTTGGGCGGCGGGGGCTAGTTGTCAGATGGTTCTGCGTCGCGTGCCGGTCCGCTTCGGTGTGCACCGTGTGGGCTACACGCACCCAAGCAGCCTTCCTGTGCCGTGCGCGCAGCGGTGGGACTTGCGGTTGGCGCGTGCTCGAATATTCCAGGAGTATATCGAGGAGAAGGCGCCAGGCGCGTGGCAGTTAGAGGATGAGCGGTCCATGTCACCAGAGTTCAAGACCTTTACAGGTTATCCGATGCGGGATATGCGGCCGGGGTATGGACAGAATTTGCCAGACTTCATTATGAAGAAGCGCTTGCCGAACAACACACATTATGAACTGTTCGCCCGCCGAGACATCCCCAACGAAGACAACGCCATGTATGGGAAGTATCTCTACGACATGACGGTGCACGGTACCTCTCTTCCTTCCACGTACAGGATGCACAAGGACATTAACAAGGCTCAACGCAACGATAGGAAGCTATCTGGCAACCGCTTCAAGGTGCTTTGCTCATCTGGGGCGAAGAATCCGCCGTCACGGTGGGAGCCGCTTCCCGATGCGACAGATGAGGAAGAATAGTAGTGTGTGGGGTGATGCAGCTGTCGAGCATTTTGGTGCGAGGGTGCGGTACAAAAAAGTTCGCAGATGGACGGTACGTTTGTATGTGTGTGTGTGTGTGTGTGTGTGTGTGTGTGCGGCGACAAAGCCCTGCTTTTTGGATGCCAACCAGTCGATTGTTTTTTTTTTGGTTTGATGCCAATGCCCTTTTTTTGTGTTTTCTTCGCGACGTGTTGGCGGCGCGGAGTTCCTGATAATCCCTCATGCTGTGGCCGTGCATTTTTCTTTCGTTTGCTCTTGCTGCTGGGGCTATGTAGCGTAAGCGCATGCTCGCAATCCACGACTGGAAAAGGGACTGGGTGACCGAAGGTCATGCGCAGCGGCAGTATTTTGCCAGGAATTCCCTCCAACGCAGCTTTCGCGGGGATTCACAGCGTCGTGTGACGTCGTCTTCGGCTCCTTCCAGTGTAGCGGTGGTGGATTGCTGCTGGGCCCGCGGCCATCGCACGGGCGGCACGCCTTCCACAGTCGTCTCACCCCTTGCCTCTTGTCTTTTCTGCGCCCTTTCGGGGGGAGGTGTGTGCATTCTTAACACCACCAATTTCGCCAAGACGTACCTGTTCGAGGGCGACGCACAGCAGCGACAGGGCCGCAAGGATGACCGGGGCCAGAAGAAGGACGCGCCGCAGCAGCATGACGGGAGGCGGGAGCGGCTGGTGGCAATCGACTGCCAACTCGTCGCGCGCCGGACGGTAAAGGAGGAGGCGGTGCCACGGACTGCGGCAAAGGGGGCAACCACCGGTGCGGCGGACGAATCGGTGGCGCTCGTGTGCGCGGTGGTGGATGGGTGGCTGTGCACGTTTGCCGTCGACGCCGATGCCGTC
>NW_008825661.1:28473-44041 GCF_000691245.1 Trypanosoma grayi | reverse complement strand
ATTGAGCCGGCTCCGGATCCAGTGCAATGAGAGAGTATCCACGTCTACCTGTTGTAACGGCAACTTGCTTTCATCGTTCTTATTGGCCACACGTGTGCGATGGGTACGTCGCAAAATGCTGTGCCCCTCAAAAAGCTTTCCATACTCCTTTCTACTAACCGGATAGGCCCATGGAAACATAGCCCAATTGCTGACCTCGTTTACATATATGCCGTCAGGTGTGCCGACTTGTTTGCCAAGGCGACCCTCGGCCCTATGTAGCGAGCTGTGCTGCGTGGCGGCTCTAGAGGGTCTGCGTGTTTCCCCAACTGGGCTAGCAGTCGAGGGTCGAGATAGTGTTCAATCACTGCTGCGGCTGCATGCGCCAGTGCCCCTCTTTTTATGGAATGCACTGTCATGACGAAGGGGCGGAGTACATTTTCCATGCCTCTTGTGGTTAACGTTGTGGGCCGTTCCCCTCCACCATTCTCTTGGTGACACATCTTGCCCTTTTTGCATCGTCCCCACCAATGTCCACATGTCGTGCCGCTCTGTGGGGGTCGGTTTTGAATGTCTTTGGGAGGGCGCCCCGTCTACAATGGGGGCTTCCTTGGTTTGAGGGTGGGGAATGAAATTTTCATTTTGGAGTAGAGCGATTTCGCCCCACCGACTGGCTGTAACCCAAGCGAGTCGCAGGGCAACCCGGTCGTTTTCCAAGGTTAAAATATCGCTGATGAGATCCAATTCCCACCTCTCCATGGGGCGGGCCCGTTTTATGGGGTCTGCGGCAGCTTTCCTTTGAAGACCGGCCAAAAACATCCAGGCCGGTGATCTCCCTGAAGCCAGTAAGGTCAACAAAGTTCTTGTGTATTGCACCGCGCTGCTCTTGGTGAGTTGTAGACTTACAATAAAAAGAGGAACGTTTTCCTCCCGAACCTCGAGATCGTTCCTTTTTGTGAAGTCGCAGAATCTTCGCATGATGGACACCCTTTGTTCCCAAGCCGAATGGGTCCATATACCCTTGGCTATGCGATTCGCCTCGGACGCCAGTGCTGTCACATATGGGTTGTCTGACGGTGCCGCGATCACTGCGACCTCGTTTGCCGAAGTTTTTAATGGCGGAAGGACCTGTGCCAGCTGATCCCTCCCAAGTGGGGGCCGCCCGGGGGGCCCGGCCTGAAAGGATGATGTGCTGGCCCCCTCCCGCGTAGAATTGCCCATGCGCCGGTAACCCAGCGGTGCCCGGGCCACACGGTAAGGATTCCAATACTTTCCAGGCCCCGGAGTTCACTGCCTCCGGGGCCGAAAACCGTTTTTTGGCTTGAAAAGAGCATTTTTCACCTGCACATAGCATGTTGTGCTGCGGTGCCCGGTGCGGCCACATTGAAAACAACGAGCATAGCTTGGAGAAGGGGCGGAATGTTTTCTTGCTTTCTGGACCGCCGATAGTGTTTACAAGGGTTTGAGTGTTGACTCCGGGGTTTTCCTTCGCCGCCTGAGCCACCCGAAGCTGATAATACAGCCGTCTGCTCAATTGTACCTGTTCGGCCGAAATTGCCCCGTGGCGGACGGCATGAACCCATGCCAGAAAATTGCCTCACGCCTGGCCTAGGTCAAATTCAGGTTTCGCGGGCAAGGAAAAAGACCACGATACACCGCCAGTGGCTGTTCTGGGGAGGTCTCCAATACAGACTCCAGGGCGCCCTCAAAGGTCCGGATATTTTCTTCATGTCGGAAACCCTTTTCTACGAACTTATTTCTCAGCTCTTGAATTCCTCGCAACCCCACCTGGGGTTGAGCCCCCAATCCAGCAAACGGTTGTTCTGTATGCCCGTCCATCTTGGCAGTATGCGTCACGGTGTGAATATCTGGTGGAAAATATTCGTTTCCACCCTCTGTTGCAGCCCGCCGCGCCGGCCGTCCCGTCTGTTTTTCATTTAGGGCAAACCAAGCCTGCATCTGATTGATCTGAGCTTGCATCTGGGTCTTCTCCTCGCACAGCTGGTTTTCTGCGCTTCAAACGTGTTAATCTGGTGCTGTAGTTGCTTAATGCAATCGTGGAATCCCACCGTCTGAGCGTAAGCGTCCTGCTGGATCTTTAAATTTTCTTCCGCCAGTTGTTCCCTGGTCATCTCGTACTGCTGATACAGCATTGACTTCCTTTCCTCCAGAGTCATCATCTCAGTTCGGAACGTCGCCCGTGCAACGTCAAATGCCTTGATAAAGTTTTCTTTCTTTGGCATGTTAAAAGACACCATGGAGCTTCGCATAGAAATTAAACTGGCTTTAGCACTATTCTTCAAATAAATGGTTAGTTCACCGTTTTCAATTGTTAACATGCCCTCGGCGCGATTGACCTGCGTACTAAAATTCTGTCTGAACTCAAAAGAAAAAAGGGTCTGACCGCGATGTTCGACGAACGCCCTGAGAGCTGACAGGCTCGTCATCCATTCCACGTCCATGAGGGCCTGCTGGGGGTTGGTGGATAATATTGCTTGCGTGTGACTTACCTTTCGTATCAAAACCTTACAATTTGTGGCACTTTCTCAAAGCAAGAGATGAAAACAAGAATGATGATGGATTTTTTTCCCTCGTGTCTTCACGACTCTCGTCGATGGCTCCGCTCCATCAGCCACCATTGTAGAGCACGTTCATTATTGCTTAATTTCTATGTGGAAGGAAGTCCCTTTGTTTTGTTATGTATTTTGTTATTTTTGGTGTTTTTGTTTTTTGTTCTGTTATTTTTGGTATTTTGATCTCTGTTTCGTTGTGCCGGTCCATTGAAAAACATGCGCTGGAGGATCGGTCGGCTCAGTGCTCTCAACTGGGCCGGGAAAGCCTACTTGCCCCATTGGCCTTAGCTCTCTCAGGGGGGAGGCACATTCTGCGTGAGATCAACAAAAATATAGAGGGGAGATGAAGCTGAGAGGGGGAGAGAGGACTATTCCTGGACCTCTATGGGTGGCGTCGGTTCTGTCGGGGAAGGCCGTTGAGGACAAAACCTTTCCACTGCAAGCAGGAATTTGGCCAACTTCTGCATAAAGCACAACTTCCCCATGCCGCCCCCATCCACCCCAAAGTGACAGCGTAGACTCTTTAATGCGGGACAGCTCAATAGGTGCATGCTCGTCTCTTCGCACTGTCCACGTTGGCTGGGTTTCACTACGTCCGGCCTGAATCCGTGGCTGACTATGCGGTGCCTAGTGAGTCCGTGTTTGCTGTGGCACTGGAAGCCGCACGTGGGGCACGAGAAGGCAGAAAGAGGCAAGTCATCAGGAGCATCCTCATGGAGCCGCCGGCGCTTTACCGTTACAGGAACCCCGTGGCCCTCATGATAGCGGCGGCAGTGCGGTCGAACGGATTCAAGAGAAGCGAACCATTTCAAACACACCAAGCATTGTATCTCTCTCCGCCGCTCGGGCGGTAGGGGGGCGGCTCCCTCGTTCTTTGGCTGGTCGTCGGTCGGGGGGGAAGCCTCTGTTCTCATACGCTTTTTAGGATGGGGCAATTCTGCTTCATCTTTTTCCTGCTTTATAGGAGTGGCGTGCAAGGTGGAGGGGTCCTCTCTCCCTCGCTTGGGGAGGTTTGGTGTGCCTGTGTTTGGGTCTTGTGCTCTGGTATTCTGTTCGCCGGGGTGCTTGTATTTCATGTGGCTTTCCAGTCCTCCAGCGTTGCCCATGGGTCTGAGACATATTGGGCAAAATAGTGTGGGCCGTGGTTTCACTGCTCGTGGCGGGTCTTGTGGAGAGCGATGCTTGGCACGAATGTGGGATAAGAGCCCCGTTTTACTTAGGGCTCCGAACCCACAGTGGTCGCATTGAAAAGGCAAGGTTTTGGCCTTCTCTTCCATCTCCCGTGCTCGTTTACGTTCTGCGTTTTGGTATTGCTGGGGGTGGAAGTAGCGAAGGTGCCTTGTTAGCCCCACCTGTCCTTTAAACGACGCCGCGCATAGGTTGCAAGCAAACTCTTCTCGACGCTTCTTGACGATCGGGTTGAGATCGCTCGTTGTGTCCAGTGCAGTGCGTTTGGGCCTTGGTGCTGGGGGAGGGGGTTCTGGCGGGATGTCCGGCGGCTCCTCAGCTGTGGGATGCTTGACTTTCCAGAGTGCGCGGGCACGTGTGAATCCATGTTTGTTGACCATGTGAACCACAGCGCTTGACCGACAGCCATAACGGGTTTGACATACCGGGCAGTTGACCGGATCACGGAAACGCAAAGGCGCTGCCTCTGTGTTTGCTGCAGGCGTTTCTATTCGAGGCTTTTTGAGTGGGGGAGGGGGTTCTATGGGGTTGCACCACCTGCATGTATTTGGCGTGGTGGGCTGTAATACTCGCAGTAGCCAGCCGTAGCGGTGGGATACACCAGTGCGAAAACGAGCTAGGGCCGCCTCTTCTTCCCGAGTTAAGCTGGGATCATTGCGTGTCGGGTTCCAATGGCCTGTGATGCTGGAGCGGTGGGTGGATGGTTTGGGCAGCTGGCTACGTATGTGACGTTTGGCCAGCGCTACCACATCCGGTATCCACGTGTCCCCGCGCTGCGGTAGGTCAGAGGCCGTCTTCGCTTCCTTATCACATGCCTCGTTCTTTGCAATGCCACAGTGGCCAAATATAAATTGTAGCCGTATGCGTGCCTTGCGGTGCTGCAGGTCCAATAACAGGTTCCATAGTAGTCGTAATATGGGGTCTGTGACTGTCAATGGACCTGTTTGTAGTGCCATGAGGAGTGACAGGGAGTCCGTGAAGACAGACACTCTGCACGGTCGAGTGTTGCGGCGGGGAATGATGTCCAGCAATTTCTGCAGTCCAACTTGCAATGCGATGGATTCAGCTCGGTAGCTACACGCAATCGGTCCTGCACCTGACTTTGCTTGGGCAATGAGCTCTCCGTTGAGGTAAATCATGGCTGCTGCGCCAGATTTTACTCCCAGTTCGACAGAGCCATCCGCCCACAGCTCATAGTGTAGTCTTTCAGGTGGCGTAGGTCCCTTCCGGCGGAAGTGTCGGGCTATCCATCTGGTACATGCTTGAAGTTTGGCCTCGTCCGGGTCCTCCGCGGTGACACCTTCAAGCGATGTGTGAAACAGTGCTCGAGATGCCCACCGCAGCGTGAGGGGCGCCAGGGGCGGGATCCTAGCTTCAATATGGAGTTCTGGGTAAGGTGCCATGATGGTGGTATACAGTTGTCGTACGGGGTGTTCGGTCGGGTATACCACTCTGGCACTGTCACGTACCGCCCCTCCTCGCGTTTCGCACAGGAGCATATATTTGAGGCTACGAGTAAGTACCGTCGTACTTAGCGGCTGCAGGTTGGCCTCAAGTAAAGCATCTTCTGTGCGGCTACCTTTGGGAATGCCGGCGATTATTTTACAGGCTTTGTACTGCCCGGCATTAAGCGTTGTTCGCGAGGTGGATGATGCGTCCCAGTACCATACTTCTATACCATACATTGCTTTGGCCTGCACTAGAGCCAAGTAGAAGGCACGCAGTGTGTCTCTCTTCGGTCCCCAGCTGCAGGATGAGACGGCCGCTAGCTGCATGAGTCGCTGGTTGATCTGCTGCTGTAGGCGTGCTACGTGTGAGCTCATTCCACGGTAGTTCTGGAATGTGATGCCCAGCAGGGTCGGGAGCCGTTCCATGGTGACCGGTGTTCCATTGTAGAGGAGGGCAAGGGGGTTGGCACTTGTGGTCCCGAAGAATGCATACTTCGTCTTGGATGCGTTAACCTCCATGAAGTATTGCTTCGTCCAGGATGCCACCACGTTTAGTCCCCGTTGTAGGGTGGTTGTCATGATCTCTCGGTCGCTGTGTCGGGCTATCAATGTAAGATCGTCTGCGAAAAAGCCGTGCCGTAGTGCCGGGACTTCAGCCAGCCGGAGGCTGAGAGAGTTCATGACAATAATAAACATGAGTGGCCCAAGAACCGTGCCTTGTGGTACACCTCTCGTGAAGGACACCGGCGAGGAGTGCACCTTGTTTGCGCTAACTGCTACTGTCCTATTTCGCAGAAAGGATGCTGACCATCGCACTATATGTTGCGGTACACCCAGCCGTCGCATTTCAAGTATGATTTTATCATTGTCTACTGTGTCGAAGGCTTTGGCGTAATCCACAAACACTGCGGCCGTTCTGTCCTTAGGAGTCGGTCGATGCATTACCGCTCGAAGGTGCAATAGTTGGTCCAGTGTGGAGTGGGATGGTCGGAATCCGGACTGCTGCGGCGTAAGCTTTGGCTCTATAACCTCACGAATGCGTGCTGCTATAATACGTTCCATGAGCTTGCAGAGGCAACTTGTGAGCGTGACTGGCCTGTATGACGCCAGTTCAGTCGCTTTCTTGCCGGGTTTTAGGAGTGGGATTATAATCCCGTGTCTCCAGCTCTGTGGGACGATGCCAGTGCGCAGGCTCTTGTTGAAGAGCGTTAGGACAGAGTGTTTCGCGCATTTCCCAAGGTGCCGTAGTGCCTCACCATGGATCATGTCGGGCCCCGGTGCTGATCCTAGCGGCAGGAGACGCAGCGCACGATCGAGTTCAGCCATTGTTATTGGTTGAAAGTCCTCATCCCTTGTTTTAATTGGGGGCGGGGAGTAGGATCGTGGGTGTCTTCGCGCTATTGCAGCGTACATGCGGGCCAGGTGGTTGGCCTTTTGGTGGTGTGAAAGCACAACCCCATCTGCCTTGACGGCGGGCGTGCTGAGGGGGCGGGGGGCGTATACACGCTTTATGATCTGCCAGCTGTTCCCGTTGGAGACCTCAAGGTTCGAGCAGAGCGTTCGCCACCGGCTAGTGGCCGCTGCGCGAAGAAGTTCCCTGCGTCGAATCTTGAGCCGCTGACTGGATTGGGCGTGGGGCTTGCTAGCAATTGCTTTATCCAAGTCGGCCAGCTCAGGGGTCCAGAACGGGGACTGGCGTCGATTGCCCTCCGGCACTGCTGCCTTTGTGGCAAGCCGTATACCAGATGCGATGTGCTTCTCTATGGTGTCTATGCGATTCATGCCTCGTTTGAGCCTGCAGTGTGAGTTGGTCAGTTTGCGGAACTTCGACCAGTTTGCCTTCTTCCATGTAAGCAAGGCCTTGTAGATCCGCTGCGCTTCTAGCGGACTGTCATCCTCACCCACCTGAACAGTATAAGTGATGATGTAGTGGTCGCTGTCGGGGGTGGGTCGCGCTGTCCAGATCTGCCACCATGCATTCCTTTGCCAGGGACACATCTGGCGCGGAGCCTCTATGCCTATCGGTGTACCGTGTCCTATTTCCAGTGTTGGCATGAGGAACTCATTGTCAATGCACCATTGCACAACGGCATCACCTCTGTTATCAGGCGGGATCTCGTGGCCCCATGATAATGCGNGTGCATTGACGTCAGCACCTATGAGCTGTGGCCCGTCTGTGTTGAGTCTATCGAGGTCCTCTGGAGTGATCTTGGTGGCGACAGGGGGGAGGTACGCTGATGAGATCGTCAGCTTCATACCTGCATCCAGATGGATGGTCACCTGTGCAAGCTCAATGCCTGCCACAAGCGCCGGTCCTGTCTCTACCTGTATCTCATCCCTGATGAGGATTGATACACCTCCACCACGACAGGTGCGAGCTATACCATAATGCTGGTACCCAGGGAGTCCGAAGCCAGCTGCTTCAGGGGTGGGGGACATTTTCGTCTCACTCAATAAGCAAAACGGGATGTTATCATCGTAAAGCTGTTTGCCCAAGGCTAGGTGTTTGGCCTTTGTTAGCCCAGCTGAGTTCCATTGCATGCCCCTCAAAGTAGGGCCGGGATTCGCTTCCAGATTTCCGCTAAGCAGCAACTTGGTGTGGATGATACTGGGGATAGCGCGGCGACACACACACCTCAATACCGAAAAGGATAATACTGTGTCACAGCAAGGCGCGGCTGGTCCTGGTACTGTGCGATGCCGTGAGCCTGGCGCCGCAAAGATCTCCAAGTGACGAACTGTGCTGGCGCTTGGTTTTTCTCAACAATACGGGACGTACTGGACCCTGGCACCACGATGCGGTGGCCGGTATCACCTTGGGTTGACAACCGCAGAGCTACGCCCACTCCATGTCACTGTTCAAGCGAAGATATCCTTTCCCACGACCCACGCAACCACTGGGATAGACTTGGAGTCCTCTTGAAGCAACTGATAGAAGTAGTGGGAGCCAGAAGCAAATGACTTGCCGATTCACGGTGTCCCAATCAGAATCCGCAGGGTCGATTTAAATAGTTGTCTATGTGTGCGCCAAACTGTCCGGAGTAGTGATATTGAATGATCTGCCATAAGAACAGCGTATCACCGTAGATAGAGGTGTTCGGAATATAAGACATATTTTAAGGCGAGCAAGGTCATATATTTTTTTATGAGCTGAAGACCCGTGTCAAGAAGCATGCTTTAGCACGGGCCTACATTCTCTTTCGCCTTGACTTTTTGTTTCCCTTTTCCCTCACCATCACAGTCTGCGGAGGAACGAACTTCAACACCCTAGTTGTCCACGCACTCGGCGGCCTATTATCGTTCTCTCTCACCTTGAATCAGACGCACTCAGAGGTCTTCCCACTACACGATGTCATACCTCGCATTGTACAAGGCCCCATAACGGCGTTTTCTTGGCGTGGCACATCTCATCTTCTTGTGTTGAGAATCTACCATCACGGTCACCTCAAAATCATCTGTTTTTCTCTCGAACGGACCGCACGGAACGGAGCGGCATCCCACTCTGAACAGATGCCTTGACGCAGCCACTCAATGCGTGACAACAACGGTCATGAGGGCCATGTGAAGAGGAAATTTTTTCCTCCTATCTCTTGCCTCTGCAGCGCTGGTAATATTTTTATCTGGCAAATGTTCAAGCAAGTCACACACTACACAAAATAGGGGAATACATATCAAGTTTTTTTTTCAATTCTACCTAATAATGCTAAGTTTCCAGAGTAGAAACCGATGAAAGAAAATGTTTTCGCCAGAACCCTCTCACAGTACTATCATATCTTCATTGGCAGCTTAAGGTCCCAGAGAGCGATTCACCGAGGGTGTTCCTCGCAACGGGGTAATTCCGAGGCCCCCTGGCCCATCTCCGATGCAACAAGGAAGGGAAGCAAGGGCCGCGTAGGTGGGGAGTGAGAAAATCAACCGAAAAAATTTTGCAACATAGCTCGTGGTTTTTTGCTATCAGATCGTCTCCAAGATTAGGATAACCCCGTCGATTGTAGAAAAGGGGGCCAGAATCGTAAAAGGGTCCGTTGAGTCTCACTCACGCTACAGCCACACAAACACAAAACAACCAGATTCTTTGGTTACCACAGCTAAACGACTTTTCTCTCGAGAGGAAGACTTCTATGGAGCACATACCTTTTTAAAGGTAAATAGGCCCTTGCGCCATAATGAAACGACCTTATCATGGTAAAAAAACTGACTTGGGTGCCGCTCGCCACGGGCTCACTACAGCAAGGCTTTTGGCACGACACATCGGCATATCTGCGGCTTGCTCCCCCGCAAGAAAAACAAGGGGCAACTACGCATGATGATGTACATGTCCCATTGGTGACCTCACATCGAGTCCCTACCACGGCGCAAACAGCAGCGTATTTTCGTGGAGGTTACGTGTGATGCGTATAGCACCGCTGAAACCCCAGCCCCCAGAGTGATCCGTGTTGGTCTATGCAGACCCCGTTCCATCCTTATATGTCGCTTGCACAATAGCTCGTTTGTTATACAGATTTAGTTTTGGCTTTATTTGGCTGTGCGGGCACGCCATCGCAGATCCGTGGTGCTGTGCATGATGATTCAAGCACCACGAATGGGAACAGCCCTCAGCTCCACATAAACGGGCTCCAGAGAGCACAGTGAGAGGGAGTATTCGGCAACTAGGATTTTTTGACGTTTGGTTTCTTGTGCAGGGATTCGCCTTTCTCACCTCACGGCAAAAAACAGCAGTATTCTGTGTGGAAGCATAAGCAAGTGTTGCGTCTAATATTACCCGCACCCACGCCAGTAGCAACCCAGCTATATCCAAGCACATGTAGGAAGAGAAAAATCCGTCAAGTGGGTAGCAGGTAGAATACGGCGTCGCCTTCACGGTCGACTGGGAGGTTTCGCGGTGGATTTGTCAACACAAAGCGTTGTCCACTAAGTGATAAGTTTCGCGGGTCAGTAATACGGCGGTGCAGGCCAATGGGCAGATAGCACAGGCTGAGGCAGTAATTTGCAACATCCTCATACGTCTCCAAAGCTTCAGGTGTAAGAGCAAGTGGAAGTCGTCCCAACGATGGCGTGTCATCGTCCATACCACTCACAAGCATGTCAATGATGTCAATGAATTCCTCCATGAAATATGTGCGGTGCACCAAAGGAAACAGCATATGTCTGCTAAGGGCGTTACCGATGATGTAGTTTGGCTCAAACACAAAGTCTACCTCGGCCTTTTGGTGAAGCAAATCGTCTTCTGCGTAGGGCGGGAAGAGGGAAAGATGCTGCAGACTGTCGAGTTCCACCACAACAGGAATGTTGTGAAATGACGGTAGGATAGCTGCGAGTGAGAGGTCAACGAGCATGGATAGTCCACTGGTGGATGCACCGCTGATGTCTCCTGAGATAAATATGAGGATGCCGGCACTATTCTTCACATTGCACCGCCGAAGATCATTTTCATTTAACCCGCAGCCCTCCACATGCCTCACAGGAATTGCGCCTCTCAGACTGTTCCAGTAGCGTTCAAAGTACGCGGAGAATGAGGTGTCCTGGGTCAATAGAACAATGTCATTCTGAGAATACGTCTGGCGGATGGAGCGCAAAACATGAAAAACATCTGCAGCGGCTGAAGTGAGAGAGCCCACCTGCGCCCCTTCCGTCTCAGGTGCCCTCGCCTTGGCGATAGCCAAGTCGATGATGACAAAGTGATTTTCCAAGTCGTATGCGTCATCCACTTTTTGGAGTGCCTCAATACCGCCACCAGTGACGCCTCGTAGGGTAATATGAGCATGCCTTTCGTCATCAAACATCATGCCAGCATGATCAGATTTCACATCTTCTTCAGTAAATGGAGCACAGCAGACTCGCTCTACTTCATTGATTGCCCTCCTAGCCGCTTGCAAGCATTTGGCAATAACAATCATCTTGGTAGCCGAGGAAGTGACGCAATGTGGATTCAGTTCAACAACCCCTTCATCGTTGATGATTCCTATAAGCGTCACATCGTGGTTGAAGAAAAGTCGTGCCAGCCAATGAAACTCACGTCCTCGGAAGGTGTTTCGCATTTCAACGCAGTAAATGTCATTGTGTAGAGACCATTCGTATTGCTCGATCCAATGGTGTGATAGTGTCACATCCGACGGACGTGGCTCGTAGGTGCGAAGCAGATTCATAATGAGTGGCACTGCCCCTGGAACAGCCACTCCGAGCCCAAGCAAATGGTGCAGGAGTCTCTCCACTTCTGCCACGCTGACAGCGTATGGTGTGTGTTTCATACGTAGAACACCACGGACAGCAACTCCTGTGTGCGGTGGGTAAGCAACGTAAAATCGGAGGAAAGCCGTGTGTGACTACAACAGTCACCGCCCTCCAAACACGCAAGTCCAGTATCACAAATGCTCACCCACAACCGTTATCGCCAGTAGAATACCGAGCTACTGGGGACATTTAAAGTCGAAACAGAGGAAGCCACACAATGATCGCTGTAGGGTTGCCCAGCTTTACTTCCGGCAGTGGTGCTGCTGTGATCCTGTGCATTCGCCTTAGACCATTTGGTCATGCGTCTGGAAGAGTGCACACTTTCTGAAAGTGGTGCCGTGAATGAAGAGAAACTAGCTTCTTGTGCCAAGCTAGTCCCACAAGTGTCTACGCATGTTTGTGTGCAATGTGCGTATTCGCTGTTGATGACCAAAACAAAAAAAAATAGAAAGAGTCTTGACACCGCACATTAGGCGAGGAGAGAAGTGAAGAAAAACCCCCCATGTGAGTTTCCCGGATGCCGTGGCAGGCGCCCATCAGGAAACGAAAGCAGGACCCTCTCATCTCTGCCTCCCGGCGTTTGTCTTATAAAGGACATACCACAACCACTTCATCTGTGCCACCATTCTAAAGAATAATCCGAAAAAGAAAAACATCTCAGGGAGAGAGAATGAAAAAGCCTCGCCAATCACACACCACGTGTTCTTTGCGTGGGGGCATAATTCCCTTCGTCTTCGTCGACAAATGGAAGCATGAGAAACGTGACGGAAATCGAGCATATCCCACCCCCTCTGTCCTGAAACAGTTAACCCGCACAGCTCTACTCTCTTCGCCACAGGCCATTCAACTGGAAATGGACTCAACATCCGCATCTCCCGAAGTGTAGCGCCGAGACTCATTTTGTTGATGATACCTGGCCGCGTCAACAAGCAACTTGCAAATCGACACGAGCAGAAGCACCCGCATGAAACGCGTGAATGGACATGCCATCACTACCCAAATTCCCAGGCTGTTTTTTTTTTACTTTTTGTATCACACCTATCATGCAGCAATAAAAGGAAAAGAAAAAAAAAGGCAACAGAGGAAATAGGTAAAACAAAAAAAAAAACAGAAGGTTCATATAACGTGGTAACAAAAGGGAGAATGCACTTACTCTACCATGCAGACTGCGCATACACAACCATTATCTAAATACTACGCAAATGATTCTAGAAGTGAGTGCTCTGTTACACACACTTGTTGATTCTCTCTATCGAGCAGCCCATGTTTTGGTCTTCCAGAAGGGGAAGACCATCTAATTTTTCCGCAACAAATGGCACTCATGGATCCCAGGCCAACATACTCTGACGCAGCCGCCATCGATCATCTTTTCGGCCTTGTTGTGCGAGGAACTTGTCACTCTTCCATATTTCGCGCATTTGTTGTCCCCGTCGAACAGGATCAGCCCGCCGTCGCAGCGTAGAGCCATTTGGACCCAAAACAGCACACAATGGTGCACCAGACCCGCCTCTGTATTTGTACCGGCCATCGCCTGTAAAACTGTACATTGTGTTAGCAGCACGCTGAGTAAGCAAAACTCGACTGGGACGCAATGGCATCTCTACCGACGCTGGGCGCTGAGTACGGTTCCCGTAATGCATACCTGGATGACCCTCACAGTCCTCTTCGTCAGCGAATTCAAAGCAGTCATCCTCGATGCACTTCTCATCCTCCTCCTCTCCTGAGTCCATTGCACCCACAATTTCATTCTGCGCATCACCATTGTTACAATTCATATAGAATTCCTTGAGCCCTCGCTCGTAGCGTTTCAGGTGACGTTCTAGGCGTGCATGTGGGTTCATGTACTCTATCAAGGTTGAATGATGTCCATATCCCGCGGGCCGCTCCCCTGTTGCAGCGGCTGTAGGAATTGATATACCTTCTTTGATGGCCCCGGTGCTACTGTGGCCCACGTGAACCATATCACCAAACTCAATGTGGCGCTTACCCCCTCTTCGTTCGCCAGCTGCGAGCTGCAAACGTTCTTCCACCACAACGCTGCCGACACTGTGGTAAGGCCTTTGGTGACGATAGTCACGAGACACCAAAGCTCCCGCAGCTCGTCCTCGCTGAGGGTGCCGTCCCGTTCCTGTCGAATTCATTGGAGTTGTGCGTCCACCGCGAATGGAGTATGATGAAAGCTTCGGCCACTGCTTCTGCGAGGTAGGCTTGGGGTTACAATTCCCTTTCTCATTGTTGAAATCCTGCAATTCATTGTCGCCATTGCCATCCCTGTCCTGTGGAGCCATTGTCACGTCAATGGCTCCACGCGGCGGGGAAGTGGAGGTGTAATGGAAGCTCTCCTCCTGTTTGCCTATTGGCGGCGGTGGTGGCGTCGATGAAGACGATTGTGCCGCCTCCCGACGGCGGGCTTGCGTTGCTTGCTGCACTGTTAAGGCGATATCCTCAGCGGAGGGATTGCGGTAGCCAAGGGATGCCAACACACGCTGCACCTCTGNGCTTGCTGCACTGTTAAGGCGATATCCTCAGCGGAGGGATTGCGGTAGCCAAGGGATGCCAACACACGCTGCACCTCTGCCACCTGAGCAGCATCGAACTCGCCAGCCATCCAGCACAATGAGTCTAGTCCTTTTTTTCTCTTGTGTGTGTGTCACGGTACGTTCGGAAAAAAATGCACTTTTCCACTCACGGCGCCACAGACACTCTTCTCAAGGCCACCTGTGTGAAGGGGATGCCTAGCCGTACGCCACCAATCCTAGGCGTGAATTTCCTGTTGCACGCGGGACGGGACAACGGGGAGCACAGAAGGAGAGAGAGAGAGAGAGAGAGAGATAGCGCGCCAGAGAGAAAAGCGATCCTAGAAAAGCAACCATGCAGAAGTCGGTAAAGCTAAACAAAAGAAAAAAGGGACAGTAATTAAAATGAATGAGAGTAGAGGGTGGTGTGAGCGTCGGTGTTGGCGTGTGGCGTCATGCGGCAGAAGGCAGTGCCATAAAGAAATTCGGTGCCTTAGCCGTGATTATAAGCAGACGTGCATACAATCGGTGCCGCACAGAGGCAGATTTTTTTTTACGCTGATTCTCTTTAGTGTTTTTTTTTCGTTTTTCTTTTTTTTGGTTTTTTTTTCTCTTGCCCTGTATAGGCCGAGCCGTGTGTATTTCCATTTTTCCTCGTTTCAAACTGATTGGGTCCCCCTCCTTTTCGCTTCCTTTTCTTTCCCACTTTTCTTTTTCTCTCCAGTTTTCTTTATTGCGGCTGGGCGTCGGGGGCAGCCGGGAGCGCCTTCACCGCGGCGGAAAGCGACGAGCACAGCTCCGCAAACACCTCCGAATTCTCCGCCACTGCCACTGCTCAGCTCCGCGCCCTCCCCTTCCCCGATTGGAGGAGCCACGCCTTATGTTTGTTTTCGTCGTCTTGGCTCCCAACTCTCTCGCTGATCCCCTTCCCGCGTGGCCGCTTCCCCGATCGACTTTACTTTCCCTCCCCCCCCCCACCTGCTGTGAGGCACACAAGACAAGGCGCGGTGTCGGCACTTCCTTCGCTGGGGGCGGTTTGTATGTGTGTGTGTGTGTGTGTGTGTGCGGCTATGCATCCTTCTGACGGTGCGTGTCCTTTTTTACCTGCCTGCTTCCCGAAGCTGCATTATCCGTAATTTCCTCTTTGGCTTAGTTTGTTGCACATTCCAGCTTTGATTTCTGTTTAATACTTCGTCGTTCCTTCCGTGTGTTTCATGCGGACCGCCAGCAGCCTTCACGCCACCACACCACACAACACCACACCACCATGCCGCTCAATATCGCAGGGGCTACAAAAAAGAAAAAGAGGCCGACGAAAGCTATTCCGCGCGGGTTCCTTTGGTTTGTCCCCTTCCTCTGCACCTGACATTCACCCTGTCGCTCTTACCCTCTCTATCTGTTAGGCTTACCCCTCTCTCTCTCTCTCCTTCCCCTTGTGTGTATGTCAGTCCTTCTCGCTTTTACGTTTATTGCACACGCAGCAGGAAGGGGCGCGTTGAGTGGATGGTCTCCTCTTCTGCTCACAATTACACCCCTCTCTCTTACTTTTACTCTTTGCGTTTAACGCCTCTCTCTTTTTTTTGTTGAGTTCTTCCGCGTATTTCTGATGCTTCTGTTGCATTTCTTTTTTTTT
>NW_008825661.1:0-28351 GCF_000691245.1 Trypanosoma grayi | reverse complement strand
GGGGGGGGAGGCAGAAGCGAAGAGCATCACACCTTCACTTCTGCCCCGCTCTGCTCCTCTCACCTCCTCGTGCTGGTGTGTGGTAGAGAGACGTTCATTTCTTTTTTTATTGAATATTCTTTTCCATCTTTTTTTCTTTTCTTTTCCCCTCCCTCCTTCTTCTTCCTCACGCACTCTTCCGCGATCATCCCGTGCCTTTCTTCATGCTCGTTACTCGCCAAGGTAAGCAGCGAAGTCCACCGGAAGCTCGTCAATCTGTGTGTGGTAGTGCGACTCAATCTCGCGCAGCACCTCCACATCCTTCTGTGTCACAAAGTTGATCGCCACACCCTTTCGGCCGTAACGCCCACCACGGCCGATACGGTGGAGGTAGTTCTCCTTGTTTGTCGGCAGATCAAAGTTGATCACGATATTCACGTGGTGCACGTCAATACCACGGGCAACGAGATCCGTCGTCACTAACACGCGGGAGCTACCGCTGCGGAAGGTGCTCATGACCTTTTCGCGATCCTGCTTCGGCATCTCCGAGTGCATGCAGCTGACCGTGTGATTGCTGCTGTTTAGCTGGGCAGCGAGCCAGTCAACCTTGCGGCGGGNCTCCGAGTGCATGCAGCTGACCGTGTGATTGCTGCTGTTTAGCTGGGCAGCGAGCCAGTCAACCTTGCGGCGGGTATTGGCAAAGATAACACTCTGTGCAATGCTCACTGTCTCGTAGAGGTCCATGAGCGTGTCGAGTTTATGCTCCTCCTCCACAGCAATGAAGAACTGCTTGATACCTTCGAGGGTGAGGCTCTCACGCTTCACAAGAATTCGCGTTGGCTCGCGCATGAATTTCTTTGTCAGCTCCAGCACGTCATCTGGCATGGTGGCGGAGAAGAGGGCAACCTGAATTTCCTTCGGCAAGTAACGGAAGATGTCGTAAATCTGCTCAGCAAATCCCTGAGAGAGCATCTCATCAGCCTCGTCGAGAACAAGGACGCGGAGGGACTCTGTGCGCATCGCGCCGCGCTTCGTCACATCGACTACACGCCCAGGTGTGCCAACGGCCACAATGTTGCCGGCCTGAAGTTTGCGGTAGTCATCCTGCACACGTGTTCCACCAACGAAGGTAGCACAAAACGACTGGTTACCGTCTGCGAGGAACTCACCAATGCGGGTAATGACCTCAGCTGTTTGCAGCGCAAGTTCGCGCGTTGGCGAGAGGACGAGTCCCTGCAGGACATTATGGCGGAAGTCCAGGCGCTGCAGGAGGCCGATGGAGAAGGCGCCCGTCTTGCCCGTACCGGACTGCGCCTGGGCGATGATGTCACCGCCGCGGGTGAATGGAACAATGGCACGCTGCTGGATGCTGCTGGGCTTCTCGAAACCGTGCGAGTAGATGCCACGGAGGAGGTTCTGGTGCAGCGGCATGTCATCGAACGACGGGATGGGGCGGATGCCGGGCTGGTCGTCCAGGAAGGAGTCCTGGTCCTGCGGCTCGACTTTGGCTGGCTGGGCCATGTTCCTTCAAAAACAAAAAAAAGGCGGTTGGATCGCGTGTAAAACTGCACACAGGCCGCACAACATGTTTTTAAAACGAAANAAAAAAAAAAAACAGGAATCAAAGAAGCAACAGAGATATTGAACAGCAAAAAAGTGCGCCCTGTCGTACAGCCAACAATCCCCCCTTTAGAGTGGGGCACAAACATCAGTGGCACACCGCCGCACCGCGCAACTGCACCTCGCGGAGGCAGCAGCACTTCTTCCGCATCGCAGCATCCGCCGCCTCCTCATCGAGCGAGATTCCCCGCGGGAGCACCCAGAAACAACAGCAAGAACAACACAACGAAGGAGAACAGTTGCACACCCCATTCGCCGCGGCACGGTAAAGCAACACACTGCGTGACGGGATTGCCATTGTCAAGTTCGTTTGTGGCTCCAGATCGGGAACTGTGTCTACACCACGTTGTCGCCTTCCGAGGCGAACAAACGCCCCAACAACGCAATAATCCCCCACAAAGCATAACGCAGTGGAGCCATCGGCTTCCTCGTTCGCACCTTCAACACGGCAATGGGGCTCAAACTGGTTACCGTGGCCAATGCGCTGAACATTCACCACGTGAGAGAAGGCCTTAAAGTGGTTGTATGCGCCGATGGTCATGGGTTGGGCAGCAGACCTCACTTGAAGGGCCTCCTCGTCTTCCAATGCACTGTTGATGATACGGGCATGCTCCTCCACAACGCAGTAGGCGCCAAAGTATATAGGTCCACGCTGGGCAACGATGACCGCACACGGGTGCACGACACAACCGAGAGAAAAGTGGACAGAGTACGGGCCTTCCACAACGGCGAGGGGGCTTACGCAGGGCTCCTGCAATGCTTCATTCGCCGCAACTGTCCCGGTACTCATCGCCTCTGTTGGAAGAGAATCCAGACAGAGTTCACCTTCCCATCCTTGTTCATTACCGAGAGAAGGGGAGAAACGTCAGACAGACACACACACACACATATAAAAACAAACAAATACACAGTAACTCCAAAAAAAAAAATCATTGGCATGTCCGCAGCGAAACGACAAAGAACACAGCACGCAATATATGTATTTATGCATGTATGTATGTATATATTAATGACAGCCCGGCGAAGCATACCCATTACTCCTCTTCCTCCCTAATACACCCACCCCCAAAACCTTCACTTACACCCACACCCACCACCTGCCACCTGCCACAAATATCAATACTACTAAATTCAGCCACACTTTTTGTGTCTTCGTGTTTCCTTTTGTTATGTATACAGGCAGATGATAAGAGAGACACCAAACTCGTCAACCGACCCCATATAAATTAAACTCAAAGTCTTCGTTCTTCATCTCCTCACTGGTGTGCTCACCGTTAGTCATAAAAAAAAAAAAAAAACATTTTCTCCCTCAGCCCTCCACAGTGGTCACAACGTCCTCCGCACCAGTCACCCACGCATCCTTCCGCAAAGCGTGTGCGGTGCTGCGTCGAGACGGGTCCCACTGAAGGCACTTTAGCAAGAATCCCTCAAACACGGCTCCGTCCTCCGCCCCAAGTCGCTCCTCAATCTCATGCCGCACCTTCAGCCACAACGGAGTGACACGGCAGCGGGCGCAGGTAGCAGCAGACGCCGTAGAGTGCCTCGGTAAGTTTGTTTCATCTTCGGAGGCACCTCTCTCGCACTCAACAACGCGTGTCGGCGCGCTGAAAGAGCAAGTACGACATTGTTTACCCTCACAGTCATACAGTTGTGCTCTTTCATCGTCAGTGAGGAATAGAAACTCGCCATTGTCATCAAAAAAATCCTTTACACACTCACCCGTGGGGGAAGAGGTAATGTAGCGTGGATTCGGAGCACCTAGAAGAAGAATCATGGCACGTAGGTGGCAAACGTCCACGTTCTTCTCGCGTTCAACAAAGTGGTTAGGGCCCAAGGCAGCAATAGCATGTTTTGTCTCATCACTATCATGAGCCGCATCTGCATCCTTTCCCTCACACTCATTGAACTCAGGGGAAGTTGTGAAATTCTGATCACGCTGTTTCTGTTGCTCCTCTGCCCTCTCGTTGCGTTCTTCAGCCTCCGAAAAGTCACGCACAGGGTCAAAAAGAAGACGACCACAGACAAGTTCAAACGTAATACACCCAATAGACCAGATGTCAATGGCAGTATANCATTCTCTGCCGAGAATGATTTCTGGGGATCGGTATTCCCGTGATTGTAGAGCCAGGCCCCGTCCAAAGTTTTGCCGAGACAAAATTTCTTGCTCCAATTCACTCACTCCACTAGTAGCGCAGCCGGAAGAAGTCAAAGGCTTCGAGGAAAGAGTAACGTCTTGAAATGGATTGGCGGCACTGGACATCACCCCTACGCTTGCGACTGCGTTGCTCAACAAGGTAGAGGCGGCCAAAAAACTATCGCCGTTTAGAAGTTTGCTGGGGTTCGACACCGTGTCCTCTGCAACCCCTTCCTGGGCTCCGCTGCACTCTGCACCGTCATAAGTCTTTGTGCAGTGAAAGTGACGTAAATCGGGTGGAACAATGAAGGACAGACCAAAGTCGGCAAGCTGAACAGAGTACGGTGCCTCGGCGCGGGAACCCCAGTGATGTTGGGCCCTAAAGAGTCGCCGAGCGGTACCACAGGAGCTTCGACTACGCGCTGTGCGTGGTGTATCGACAACGTCCTTCAAACTGGTCTGTGCCGACACAAAGTAGCTTTCCTGACTCTGATTCATCGAGGAGTCCTCTGCCGCCACGCTGCGGCGCACTGCCCGCCCATCTAGGCCAGTTGGCACCGGCATGTCAAAGTGGTACATGAGGAACGCCTCCACATCGTTGGCGACATCTTCCTCGAGCTCTACACAGAGAAGATTATCAGGCTTGATATCGGTGTGGATGACGTGTATGGACGCAAGAAGCGCTAAGCCCTCTAGCGTCGAGTGAACAATGCCACGGGCGACGTTTTCTGGTACGCCATGAGGACCTGCTTCTTTCATGAGAGCACTCACCGAGGCACCCATCACATCCATGACGACACAATGATGCAGACCAAATGGCCCGTGGTGTTTGAAGCATTCTCGAATGGAGATGACACGCTCAGCTGAAGGTAACCACATCGTCTCTTCACTATTGCTCTGGCAGTGACTTGTAGGCGAGCGGCTGCCGTCAGAGAGTGTAGTAAGCGCACCGTCTTGGGCCGGCTCACGCGGTGGGCTTACAGCTGACACCTCACGCGATAGGGCTCTGGAAGAAGGGGTCGATACAAGCCGTTGCAACTGTCTCACTTTCTTGCACTCCTTTATATACATCAACATTAGCGTCTCGTGTTCAGCTGCCTGAGTGAATACCACACCGCAGCGGAACACCTTTATGGCAACGAATAGCGGCCGATCCAGCGCAGTAAAGTATCTACGCACCTGTTGTTCGTCCAATTCCCGCACAAGTTGACGACGCGTAACGGAGCACTGGTTCAAGTCAACAGCAAGCCACACACGGCTCCTGCATCCACAGCCCAACTGGCGCACCAAAGCGTAGCGGTTGTGTAGCACATCGCCTGGAACGCAGGCGAGATGGCCGTCCTCGCCAAAATTCGCCTCACTGCCAAGTTCATATTCTTCATCCTCCTCATCCTCTTCTGGTTCCTCTTCTTCATCCTCCTCTTCTTCTTGCTTTGCTTTCCCACTGGCAAGTTCACCTAACTGTTTGACACGAGGAGCCCCGAAACCCGATCGAAGACGCCGGTTGGAGTCTGCGGGGCGCGCTGTTTCCGAAGCCACCGGCAGCCCTTCATTGTCGTCATCGTCAAGGGCCTCGTCGTCACTGTCCACACGATTTTGTCGCCTCCGTCGTCTGCTTTCGCCACCCTCAGCAACGGCCACGGCGGCTTGCGATTCCCACCGACGAACAAACATTGAAAAGCCGTCGATAGGCGGAACAGGAGTTGAGCCTCGCCCATCCTCACTGTGGTCGTTTGGCGTGTGGGCCGGTGTTAGCCTGACACCACCTGTGCCGTGCGACAATGGGGTGGCTCCTCTCTCAAAGTCCACAGACTGCATGTTGGAGCTATTGGGTCCATACTCAGGTTGACCGCTACTGTGGGAGTGACTACTTTTTTCACGAAGCATACGACTGGCACGCTTGCCTCCGCCACCGTACAAGTGTGCCACACTAACCTCACGGGCACGATGGAGATTCGTCATGAGTGGCTCGAGCGCACAAAGGAGGCCCAAAGCGCCCCGTGTACAGTCGCTGGTTGTGCGCCACGCCTCTAGCCACCTCGTTTGAAGCTGTGGTGAACTTGGAGCCAGCATGTCGCTGGTATTCCCGTGCTTACTGCTCCTCTCACGCCCCACAGGCGGCTCCATTTTTATTTTCTTGTAATTCCAACGCACCTTGAGACGATGAGAGAAAACAGCGACAAGAAAAATAAACAACACTGGGTAGGAGGGGTGGGGGGTAATGATTAAGCATAACCAAAGAGAATAAAGGGGTTTTTGTTTCCTTTTTGCCTGTATTCCACCAAAAAGGATGAAAAGACACGGAAAAAATGAATCACAAGTGGTCTGATTCGCTCCCAAAACGATTAACGCTAAGGTCTGTGGTCACACTTTAGTCCTTTGCTGTTTCGACCCATCGTCATCTTCTCGTTGAAGGCCCGGTTGCTCCTTCTCCTCCAACGGCGGCAGCCCCCACTGCAGTCGTAGTGCATTGGCAGGGTCTTCTGTGCGTGGCGGGGTGCCGTGGGCGTACAACAGATACTTGATACGACGCGTCCTTGTAAGCATGTCTACCGTCCCGCGGATTGCATCCAGACTTCCGTGGCGCTTCACCTCTAGCCACTTGAACTGTGGCACGAGATCAATACGCTTGTAGTTCCCCCCCTTCATGAATTTGAACCAAACGCGACACATCCACGAATTGACAGGGTCCAAGTCACCGTACTCACCGTGGAATAGGTCTGTGCATGCGATGCACCCACTGCCGCGGTCGTACAACACATACTCATTCGTCTGGTCATCACCAGCGACCCGCACAAGCTCAATATCGGGTGTAATCTGTTGCTGTGGCACTGTGCCTAACGGGCGAACGCGAGGCAAATGCCTTACTTCATCATCAACTGGGCCCTTCCCTCCTGCAGCAGACAGCTGATGTGAAAAAAGGCGGCAAACACTCTCGCTATCTCCAACCGATGCCGCACACTCGTCGATTTCATTACTAGCCGCTGTGTCGGCTGCTGTTTCGTTCTCCACCACCTCTGGAAAAGAAAGCCCCGTAACGCCGTTGCCCATATCGACACAGCCACCTACTCGCCGTACCTCTCCGTCTTGCTGTCCCTGCTGCTGCAAAGGCAGTCGACGATCACCATTAAGAATCGCGTCACCGCTGCAGAAAATGTCCGCATCAGGGAAAGCCTCCGCCCATGTATGCACGCTTCCCCACCCCTGTCGAGTTGGTACAACAATCGTCTTCACAACGCGTTCCTCATCACGCAGCTTTTGAATCGTTGCGTCAAACGTTTTTTGGTCAGTGTCGATTGGATTGTAGAGTACTGTGTGGCCCCCGTGTCGTTCCACGAAACGCCGAGTCTTCTCAGTTTCGCTCTGCCCGGCATTACCCAAATGGCTTTGTCGTGTGTAGGGACGGAGTGAAGCCTCCGCAAGGGAACCGTCACCATGACTACTGTTGTTGCGCCGATTTGCTGCTGTCCTTCGCCACCGCTGGCGTAGAGCACGCTCCTGCCACTCTTCATCACCCTCTCCCGGGTGACGTTGCTTTTCCACAGCGTCTGCGTCTTCCTCACTCTCGCTTCTCAGAGTAAGCATGTTCCCCTTGACATCAACGTTATAATCGGTGACAAACATCATGGTGTTGTCTAGCTTGGAGGTGTCATCCTTCATAAAATGTAGCCCTTTAATTATCTTCATCAGGCTCTGACATTCTTCTGTGAGATGCAGTTGCGGTGATGGCTGGGACGGGTCGCTCTGTTTCTCTATGAAATATGGGTGGCTGTACACGTCTGCGGCCAGCCTCCCACGAAAGAGAAGCGTAAGAACGGCGAGACCCTGTGGAAACGGCAAGGTTCCCCTCACTAAGAATACGTTAGGGGTATGAACATCTGTGATAAGGGCATAATTCCGCCGCAGTTGATCCTGCATCATGTACGCGGCCCTTGACATCATCTTTCCTGGCGTCAATCAAAGCTCTGCTCTACCCCCAAACAAGAGCTGCCCTCCTGTACAAAATAGCAATGAAAAGGTAACCGCGTCTTGCAAGGGTTTTTGTTCCCTTTGCAATATACCGTCTAAATAGCAAAAACAAAAAAAAACAGGATGGTGGAAACAGCTGCGCCAACCATGTCTCAAATACTCCTTCACATGCGCAATTTCGAACGCACAAATCCAGAGTCACACCACACAAACGGTTATATATGTATATATGTTCATGGAAAGACGGTTATTCGTTTCTCTATGCATAGATCTATGATGTACTTATTTCCGTCTCGCAGCATGTGCAGCACTGGGGACTCATCAACGCGGTGACACAGCTTCATAAAGCGCCACTAGGAACACCCACATGGAATACACCTCATTGGTGTACCCCTTCACGTACACCGCAAGCGCGAAACTGACAGCATTCGTACCTACCTCATGCACTGCGGTCTCGAAAACCTTCTCCAGGATATGCTGATAGGCGACGTCGTCAGGTTGGTATGCGTCATTCACAGGACTACCCATGATCTGCAGCTTAGGTGTCTTCAACGCCATCTTCTTATCACTGTCAGCTGCATCGCCAACTTCTTCACTGCGGCTACGCTGTCGTCGTGGATCCTGTAACACATCGTCCCCGAAATACTCATTCAGAAGCTTCGTAGCTCGCATTGTCACCGAACCTTGACGTGAACTGGCGTATTTGCAGCGCTCGCTCTCCGCTTCTTCAAGAAGTGTGCGGAGGACAGACGCCACACCGTGATGAAAGGCCGGGTGCCAATTATTGCGCCAAGCCATGAGTGCCCGACGAACCACCTTGCGCAGTTGCTGCTCAATCTCCTGCTCTTTGTTTGCATCCGGCATTGAAAAGGGTAAAGTTTCCCGTTGCAAGCCAGCCATAAACGGCAAGCAGGCCTTCACATTATCGTCCTCGTGGTTAAAGCATGGTAGCCAAAAACGCCGGTCGTCAAGGCTCCAGTCCATCCGATGCGGCGCCCCGCTCAGCTGAACGTTCGCCCACAGCTGATCGTGTGACACAACCATGTGTACATCACGGAAAAAAGAGAGATGCGGGTCATGGACAGGGCACACCCATCCCGTACGTGGATCAATTAGGCGAAGTTCTCCACCAAATGAGTGCAATACCATTACCACATGCTGATGTATTGTGCCTCTACCCGTCACCACGTAGGTCACCTCATCCGGGGCGAGAAAACGCAGGAAATGCGCTAATAAAAGCGATAGCTCTTCGTAGTCACCTTCCCGTGTGCGTAGAAGTTCAGCGTTGGTGCTCCACACATCGTTATCTCCCCACGTGAGGGTATCGATACGAAATAGTAACAGTGATACAAAATGTATGGCTTCCTCTACTGTCTTCACCGTCAGCGGTGGAGGGCCCCCATTAGAAAGGAGGTAACGACAAATAAGAGTTAAATCACCTGTGGTGCAAAACACAAAGGGTTCGATCTCCCGGTTATTAGCTACAGGATTCACGGAGGAGAGACTTTTCACTTTTTGAAGAGCCGTAGCCCTCCACTTCATCGCAATATCATGCAGGTGCTGTAGCTGCGCTGAAACGTTAAGCTGTGTCACGAGACGAGAAATAGTCGGCTGATCGAGAGCTTTGTGCGCATCTCGTTGAAGCGGAGGCCAAAGCGCCACATACAACTGGACAGATGGGTAGGAAACAACTGTCTCGGTACGACGCGAGTGCAGTGGATTTAGACCACTGCTCACGCCTGTTCTATCAGGGTGATAACCGAGCATCCACCGCGGCGTTGTAAGAGGGTACTGTCCCTCCATACGTGCCTGCTCTGCCTCGTATAGTGTAAAGAAAGGCACGTGTAGTGTCCCTAGAAGCCGTCTTTCAGTACGGTAGTGCGTCTCATGAGAGATAGCTCCGGCTGCCACTGTTGTAGATGCCATGGGAATTTCCAGCTTATCATACACCGATATAACAATCTCATCCTCAATCAATGACAGTGTTTCGTCGTCAAAGTCTGGCGGACAGAAAGGTATATTAAGGGTCTCAAACCACGAGGGCGCTGTTCCAACTTCACTGCGCGTGTGTACTGTCTCGTGGACAAAGCTCACCTCCACAAAAGGCTCTAGCGGGGATCCGTCAGATCGTTGAGGAAGTGACATCGCCTTCATGACGTGGACAACAACACGGGAGTCTTTATTCGACGCGAGTGCATCCCGATTAATCTCGTCTGTAGTTGGGCGTTCTTCGCGTCGTGGATTCAGCTGGCTCTCTGGAGTTAAGTTGATGCCTCTGACGCGCTGCATCTTGGGCAGAATGACGTACCGCTCAAGCAGCTCGTGGTCCTCCAATTTACGGGAAGAGATACGGTGTGCCTTGAGGTATTGAAGACGTTCTTGCCAAACTTTCAGCTTTCGCGCGCGTGGAAGTGGACTCAGAGACAAGGCGAGCGGCAAAATTCTCCCCGCAGCATCGTGCAGCGATGCACCACCCCCAAAAAACCCACGCGTTGTTTCGCGTTCTTCGCGTGCGGTGAGGTGTGACATTAGCCTTTGCAACTCGTGGCACTCCGTGTCTTCGAGAGGGATCGGCTGTGAAAAAAGACGTGCCTCAGCTGCATCTTGAGGCGTAGCATGCCCTGCAGAAATCATCCAACGCCGTCGCAGTAAAGCCAGCCTTTCACTCTGCATACGGCTTTCCTGGCGACGCGCCTCGCTATCTTCAGGTTCTCGCTCATTGCTGCGCCCAATGGATGTCGTTGTTGTTCGTATTCTTGCAGAAGCAGCAGCAGCAGCACCATCATTAGGACGCTTCCATGAGGCTGCGCCTTCGGCCGCACGGTTGGCCAGGATGCGTCTTCCATAATCCATGTAGTGGCTTCTCAAAATACTCAGAAGTTTCTCATATTGTGGGTCCATAGGGTCCGCATCGCCACTGAGAAATATTTGTTCAACTTCCTCTACCGTCATCCCTTGTGTCGTTGTCCACGTCGTTGAAAGTGAGATAACGCCAGGCAGGACGCCTCCGCCATGCTTCCCATGGGTACGACCACGGAACGTGAAGGAGACAGGAGCCTGCAGCGGAAGTAGCAAGTACGCGCGCGTGAGAGAGGGTGGCACAGTAACAGTGGCCACCACGTGGTCTTCGTCCGCCTCACCTACTGACACAATGTGCAGCAAAATCTCCCGTGGTTCCTGCATGGTGCGCAGCTCAAAAGTCTCGTTGAAAAATAGGGCCTTTGTGACGCTGAGTGCCCGGGGGGAAGTGGCCCCCACAAACTGCGGTGGCACCAGAGTGTTGGTGCGAGCAAAGACGAGGACCTGGAAACGCGGTGACATATCCAGGGCACCCTCGAGTTGTTGTTGCTGCTGCAGCCTCACATTGCCAGTTGCCTGCGATGGTGCGGCAACACCCTCAATAACTGGCGTGTACTCCAGCAGATCGTCTCCCTGGACGTAAGGTATTCCCGCCCTCTCACCGTGACGCCGCAGATACATGCAAAAGCGTGCCACAGGCGCCGAAGTATGCAAGTCTGAGCCTTTGCTTAGAAGTGAAAAAGTACCATGAGGCACACCCCACGAGCCACGCTGTGCGTGGTCCCTCTCTGTAGCGTCACTTTTTGGTGTTGGCCACAATGAAGAGCCGACATTTTCCTCCTCCATATTGGACTGCTGGCCCAAGGAAGGAGTCGTGGTGGCAAACGCATCAGGGTCTTCACCACGCAGCCGAGTAACTTGCAGCCAAGCTGACAGCATGGTGCGGAGGTATGTGCGCTCAAGCTCACATGTAGCCTTGAACAGCTGCGACAGTGTAGCAATCAAGTTTTTTTGCTCATCAGTGGGGTGTGGCTGCCGGCGCAGGCTCTTCAGCTGGTCCTGGTAATACCGCCGACTCTTCAACTGCGGCAGGAGGCTAAGCTCCAGCATACGATACTGTTCGTAGTTGTCCAAAATCTTTGCGATGAGTTGGTCCTCCCGGGTGAAAGAAATCAACGGCTTAGCATGGAGACCGTTCCCACCCTTCACTGTCATTCCCACACCAACGGGGCTGTCTCCGCTCCACGACAGTTTGCGCCGAAGTGGCGGCGCGTCAAGTCTGGTGATACTTGCAGAGTTTTGCCGAGCGGCGGGCGCAGACGGTTGAAAGCGGACATAGTCGATGTGAATAACAAAAGAACGGTACTCCTGCGAAACGTCACTCAAGTTCATCATCAAAGGTTCATTCATGCTAGGCGGTAGCAGATTTGACGCATCGTACACTGGTCGAGCATCCTCCTCTGTCACATATTCCACGTTAACCCTCGGAATTTGCGCGTAAAATCCATCACTGATATGAGGGGCACGTTGTCGATGCATGTTCATCGATGAAGAAAACAAATCAGCAATAATCGTCTTCCTCATTATTGACATATGCGCACATTGTAGCACTGGACAAATCGTATTCTGTTGTGTGCCATCGCAGCCACTATCATCAGAAACACCTAATAGTTTCAGTGCCGTGCGCTCCTTGTCTTTGCTCATCAGGTCCAGTAACCCTTGTAGTCGCCCGGCAAGGCCAAGGGAAAGCAGGTGAGTCATGCGCTGCCCCGCCCCAATGAACTGCCACACCGGTACGATCGGTGCCATTGTGACGCCCTGCTCGGTCTCAGTTTCCGCATTTGCCCCATTTTTTCGGTTGACTTCCTCATTCCCACCATTCGGGCCTAACAGAGTATCCTCCTCTTCTTTTTCTTCCATATCCTGATTCGTGTCTATGCACTCGACTTCCCTCGCAGAAGAGCCACACAAGCCGCCATCTTTGCCACCTGCCACGGCCTGCTCGAGGGCTTCTGCGGCTGCAACGTCAGCAGTCAGCTGATGAATTGCTGCATCCACCGCAGTGCTGCAGGGGTTTGCTCGCCCACGTGTACTGTTCAAAAATAGCTGCAGCTCTGACCATCGTCGCAGCCACCACGGTGGACCGGCTGTGGTCATGCGGTCAAGGGTCTTAAGATGTACATTCCCATCAGTTGCGTCGCGCACCTCCTCCAACTTCTCCAGGAGGCCCTCGGGGTGATCGGGATCGTACTCTGTCGTGTCCATGCTTGTAACTCGTTCATCCGGCTCAGTGGCATCTTCCGATGCTTCCAGTGCCCTTACGCCTCTATCACTGTTAGCGTTCCCATCACTCTTTTGTAATAAAGATAATGCTGTCCCTGGTACACCGCGGCGTGAGGCAGCTCTGTGCTGGTGGGTGGACCTTGCACCCGCCACGTCCTGTTGCTCGGTCGCTGTGAGTGAGCACGGCGCCTCGTGTGCGAGCGCGAAGGACACCTTGGATTGCATCCTGCCACTTGACGTCAGCACTCCTGGGGGCCTAGAGGAGGAAGAAGTGGTGGCGAAGAGGGCTGGGTCTGGTTTTTCGTCCCCAGTTGCATTTTCACTCGGCATGCCGGCCCTCCCCCAGAGGACCACACGTGGTTTCTTTTACCCCTACCGCTTAGTCTATTATAAATATATATATATATATATATATGGAACTGCTTCCGCTTGAGTGTGTCACGCCAACTACAAGAATCGCCCCCACACCCACCCCTCCCAAAAACAAAAAAAAGAAGTACACACACACAGAATATGGGAAAGTAGACATAAAAGAGAAAAGACAACAAAATCAATCACCTGTAAGTGTCACCTCTGTCCATGTGGAAGTCCTTCATGTGAATTCACTTTATTTCTCGCCACACAATCTCTCTTCACGCGAACAAGTCCTCCGCTGTGAATTCGTTCAATGCAACAGTGTCCTGCTTCACAACAGGCATCACATCGTCACTCTTCTCTCCGCTATTCTGCACGACATGCCCCAATCGTTTCGGGTTATTTTTCACCTCAGCAAGTGCCGCATTGTGCCTTTGTAGGCGAAGCAAAAAATCATTGTCAACCTTCTCACCATAGTAGTGCCTGAAGCAGCGCACCATGGCGTCAATCTGATGGGAATGCAGCTCTTCCACTCGGTCCCATATTGCATTCAACACAGGAGGGAGAAAGCGCTGATTTGGAGCGAGTGCTGGCGGCACAGCACCTCCTACAACTTTTTCGGCTTCAGTCCCTTGGGAAAGAGAGGTGTCTGCCGCAACTCCACCGGGGGGCGTGCCCACAGCACTCTCCCAAGTAGACTCACCCGCCAAAACAGCGTCATCAGGTGATTGCGGTGGGAAATGAAAGCATAGCGCCATGGCCAAATCCACCAGCATAGATATCGGCATACATGCACAGGAACGTCGTGTAATACACACAGCGGATGCCGTGGCAACCGCTGCATCCTGCACACCCGCCTGGGACAATGCGATAAGGAGTTCCGCGTACAGGTAGCGTGGAACATGTGAAACGGAGACACGTACCTTCGGCGACCACTCAGCACGCTGAGTCTGTAGCATCTTTGCATCCGCGGCAGTAGACTCATCCTCGTACATGTGGAGGAACAACTCGCGGCACCCGTCATGTGTAGCATGCAAGAGGTCAATGTTAACTGGATTACACAGCCATGACGTATTTTCTTTTCTTGACGCATCTTCTGCGGTCATGGGCACCGCACTGAAACTATGTAACAACGCTGGCATCAGTTGCAACAAATCGATTGGGTAGAGGTCCTTCACAACAGGTCGAATGCGAAGAAGCATCCATGGCAGAAATGTGTTAACGATCTCGCCATCACCCATATAAATGAGTGTCGAAAGGGAAGCGGCAAGTGCACTGGGTGTAAATTCCGTCAGCACCTCATCGACCCATCTCGCTGGTGTTTGCTGAGGTTCCTCAATCTCCAACGACGCATTAGCACCTCTATCACAACTAACACCACCAGAAGCAGCCGTTGCGAGAACATCCCTGTAGATAATCCACAAACGATGCAACAACAGAGAAAATGCTGGGCGGTCCCTTCCATCAAGCGCTGCAAAACCGTTAAGGGCTGCAGCGACATCGTTCGCAGAAAGAGATGCTGCTGCTTCCTCCATAATACGACTTCGCAGCTGTTCCCAGACATCGCGGAAAACGCAACCATTGCCGTGCTGGACCCGTGTGAACTCGTCAGCTGCGGCGTGAAAGGCAGGAAGAAGAAGCTCCCATGACGCCCACCGCACATTCGAAAGAAGAACTCGGCACATGCGTGAGTAGAGATGTGGGAAAAAGACATTGGAGCGTTGCAGTGCCAGTGCCAGTGGTGCGAGTGACCCCAGGGGAAAACTTTCCTGAAGAAGGAGCTTTCCAGCCTGGGTAGTGATGGACCGCTTCGCCAATGCACAATCGCGACCGTAATTCTCATCGGAGAGGATGTTAAGCAGCGTCGTGGCATGTTCAACGTCCAGTTGTCGCACCACATCCACCGCAGCAAAGCGCGAGAACCAACGCTGCACTGAAACAGGATCTACTGCCCCCGGGATCTGCGAGATCAGCGCAGCTATGCCCTTTGCCAACCACGGCACTTCAATGGCGGAGGCAATGGAGGTGAAGTGCATGATGACTCGCTCCTGAGCACGTCGTGGCAACTGGCCCAACGGAGCCACACACATACCAGCTACAAAGCCGCGCAGACCCAGCTTCGTGCCATGACGACGGAACACCGCCAGTGCACAGTTTGCCTCTGGCATGAAGGGAGCTGAGTCAGCCAAACCTCCGCACCCAGCGGTCCGCACATCAAGTTCCAGAGGGCAGACGCGGGAGGCAGAAGAAGATGCAAATGGTGCGGACCGTGACGACATCAAAGCGGCAGCCAACAACGCCACGTTTCCCACTCTCACGTCACGCATCGCCTCATCGACGCTAAGGAGACGGCGCACCAAAAGAGCATGGAGCGGGTGGTACGGCATATGCGAATTGCGATGCATGATGGCGTTAGTCACACGCACGAGATCTCCTATCGGAAGTGCATCGAGTTGTTTCGCCATCGCCGTTGCCGTCGTGACATACGCCTCAGCCCAGTTGGAAGAATTCACTGTAACTAGAGAGCAAATAAACCTCGACAGACTTCCGGCATTTATCGACGCAGTGGCAGGCGCAATAACAACATCGTTGGTGTACGATGTCATTGCGACTTCGCGCTGAATATCGCTGCGACACAACACATTGGCTCGCTCCACAACTGCATCAACAAGAGGCATGTAATCCTCCTCAGCCCCACTTATGGCACCATTCCCATGTGGGGAAAGAGCAAGCGAGCGCCTAGACTTTCTGGTCGCCCGACCACTTCCAACAGCGCGCAGAAGCTCTGTACACCTGTCTAGCGTCAGGTGAGGCAGAAAAGGCATCCATAAAGCCGTGAGCTGCACCACGGCGCTCCCCGAAACAGCATATCGCGCATAACACGCCGTCACCTCAAACAGGGCCGCCTCATCGGGAGCATTTTCGTGCATTGCAGGCACCACAGCAGGAAGGAGAATCGTGTGCAGCAACCTGTGCAACTGAAAGTGATCCGTCACCTGCACTCGGCCCAGCAACCGGACGAGGGCCACGGCGACGTCACCTTTAAATGGTACCGTATTTGCGTCTGCCGCTGATGCAACAAACTCTGCTGAGAGAAGATGCTTCGTGGCAACGTGCTGCGGGCCATCCAGACACGCCGCGGAGGTATTGTAGCGCCGCAGCAGATTTGTCCCTATAGGGCCGATGATGTCATCGGACAAGGCACCGCACCGCTCCATCGACACCAACGCCTGCACGAGCACCGACGGGGAGAGCAGATCGTCAAGGTCGCGAGTGCGCAATGCGAGAGCACGCCCAGCACGCTTCAACTCTTTCATCGGAGACAGAGACCCTTCCCTGGAGGCAGGCAGAGTCTCTTCACCATCACGGCGCTCTGTTTTACCCCGCTCCATATGTTGCACCAACGCGTAAAATGACGGCAGGACGTTCCACAGTACTTCGACAAGTGAGGCAGGAAAGGCGCGTTCCGCCCGAAGACCCGTGGCCCTCGCTACACTATCAACAACATCAAGTGTCTCTGTGAGAATATGGAACCCCTGTGCCAGAGATGCTTCGGAAAGAGAATTCATCTCGGGTTCCCCCTTCCCCTCCAACAGCAGCGGTAAAGCAACTGTTTTGAGGCGAAAGAACACATCCGGCCATGCCAGGAGTGCCTTTTCCAACTGCGCACTACCCCCGGGACCCCCAGTACTAGCAATAGTAGTAGCAACAGACTTGGGGAGACCAAGAGAGTCTAGCTGCAAAGACGCCAACGTCGAAATGGTCGCCACCTCAGTTGGCGCAGACGACTGAAATTCAGTAGAGCTGCGCACCTGCTGCTTGGCAGAAGCTACTTCATCCCGGCCCAAGAGGGATGGAAGTGCAGGTAACTGCACTTCTATGCCATTACCAAGAGGAAAGCTAAATGTACTGGAGGAGTCCTTCTTGTTTACCTTCCTCTTCTTTTTCAGGAAACCACTTTGCCCACAGAGCGCACCATCCCAGCGCTGTTGTTCCACAGTTGTACTAATAGGCTGAGCCTCATCACGCATCACAGCCATCGTCTCCGTAGTCCCATTTGTTGTTGTTGTCGTAGTCGTCGTCGTCATCGCTGCCGAGCAAACCTGCTGAAAGAGAGGCGGAAAGGTAGATGTAGCCGATGCCACCGCACGAACTTTTATTCTTCTTCCGTCGATAGCATCTCGCAGACCGGTAAGGACCCGCAACATTAATCGGTGTGCCCTTCACACTCTCCGCTGCCATAAGAGAAGAGAGAAACAGGCAAGAGAGCCAAACTCAGCGAAAGGTATAGCAATGGTAGAGAGTGAAACGTTTGGGGTTACAAATATGCCTGTAAGCTCACTGTGGTGTATGTTCTTGCCGCCCCCCACCACTACACTACTCCAGTAACTGTTTCAACAGTCAGCCTGTGCTTCTTTCACAAAGATGCAAACCACAAAAGATATCTCTTGGGGCACGCAGACACAAACAAACGTATACCCGCCCATTTACACGCAGAGTAACTCATGAGAATAAAGCATCTTTCGACATTAGCGCTTCAGCTGAGATGTGAGCATCAGCTCCACTGCATTCAACTGTAAAAGCATTGCCCTTCCTGCTCCACCACCGCGCGAAGGCATCAGCATGTCCCGCGGCCGCAAAAATCTCCTCAATATTAGCACCCTTCACGTCTGTCTTCAACGGATTGCTTGCCTTGTAAATAAGATACACCTCGCCGTCGCGCTCAAATCGGACGCGCAGTGTCACACCCAGTCGCTGCGGGTCTCGTGACTCGCATGCTTCTTGCGACGTAGCAGGGAAGCCAATCTGATCGTTCAAGGCGTCCAGCACGTCGCGTGGTCCCATATCCGCGGTGAGCAACAGCAGAGGCCGTGGGGCGCAGACAGGACATGCGGGATTAGGTGAAAGACTCGTCACATATGACGTCAACCCACCACACTCCGCAGCTCCATTGAAGTACGAGAAGCACTGCATGGACGGCGCAACGCCCGTCAACAATTTCACCAACTCGAGGGTTGCCTGCCCAGCCACCAGTGCGTTGGTGAAGCCAACAGCCGGCACAACATTTTTGACAACACCGAGCGTGAATGACTCGTCAATGTCAGGCCCTGCAATGCTAAAGGTTTCCTTGCGTCGCTGCGCCATGCGGCAGACCCAATGAATGTGTTCCATATCGTTGGTGTCAAGCGCAACGCCTGGTCGCATCTCGTCCCAAAGGCGGAACTGCACGTACAGGACGCAGTGCTCTGGTGAACGCGGGATGTTTTCCAGTGTGCAGAGTGGCACTGTCTTACGCTTCGGGTAAAGGTCGAGCATACACTCAATGCACGGTGTTGGCTGCTCGCCAAGAAGAATCACACGACAACAGGCTTCGTAGCCTTCTGTACCGGTATCAATGAGGGGGATAGCGCTGATAATACGTTTTTCCTTCCGCGCCTGCGCATGCCCATCCAAACTCTTCGCAACATCGGCAATGTCCCAGTGGGCAAGCTCTGCAATTTTCTGGTTCATCCACCGTCGCGCAGCAACGGAGTCCACAGCCAAAATAACCGCGTGAAACTGTCGGTAGAAATCATCGTCTTGATCCTCGATGCGACCAAATATTGAATGCACTCGCACGCCTGGACAGCACTGCTCTATAAATGCCGCAGCCACCTCCGCCTTGCTACGCCCAATGTCTGCCTCACGGAAGAGGAACTGCCGGTTGAGGTTGGAGAGCTCAATGGTGTCCATATCCACGACTGTGGTATCTGTGAATCCGCTAAGCGCCAAAGCATGCAGAACCTCGCAGCCAATGCCGCCGGCGCCAATCAGCAGAATTCGCACTTCTTCCCATGTTGTATTTTCAGGACTGTAGCCAGCCACAGCGAAAGCAGGAGGGTGTCGCCGCACCAGGTATTGCAGTCCACGCTCCTTCAGCGTGAAGGGTGTCCGAACGGGACCGTCTGACATGCCGCCTACTCTTGATGTTGTTTATCCGGGGGGTGAGGGCCCTGCAGCGGCCTGAGCATGAAGAATATTCCCCAGAACCACCAAATAAAATTGAAGCACAAAAACAAACGATACTGGGCAAAAGTAAAATATACATACATGAGAAGGCACATAATCGTCACATATACGGTCGAAGCCAACATAAGCAGCAGTAGCTAAACCTGCAGTAGTAGTAGTAAAAGTAGTGGTAGTAGTAGAAACAGAACCGGCAAGATCCAACAGCAGTAGCAGCCGCACCCGCGCTCCCATTCAGATATGATGCACACGCATCAAAACCCACGTCAAGAGAACAGCTGCCACCCCTCGCCCACCCAAAAAAAAAACGGTGGTAAACCGTAAAGAAATTGTGGTCAAGCACCACAGAGGTACCAAAGGCCGCACACTTCGTCCCTGGCTGGGAGTGTAGCAATATCCAAGCAGCCCCTTAGAGTCGAGTGTAAGTATACACGTTCGCACGCCTTCAGCCACTTCGCCTCAAACGGTGGCGAGCATCAATATTACATAAACTATTGCATTTGTCTCACCACTGTTCTCGACTCAACTTGAATCCGCCTCGGCACACAACTATTACAATGGAAAAGAAACATTGGATATAGGGAAAAGAACTGTGCACAGCACCTCCTTCACCCACCCCCTAATCAATCAGAAATAAATCTCTATTTTTCTTTTCACCAGCTCACAGGCATTTCGGATGCGGGGTGACAGAGGCCGACCACGTGGCAATCTCGTCCCTCTCAAGATGTTCTAATGGGAGGTTGCGTTTCTGTAGACGATCCGCTGTGGATTGATGCCGCTCCTTTTGTTGCTGACGATGACGATGACGATGACGATGACGAGGTACAACACCTCCACTTCCTAGTCGCAGCCGATTCATGTCCGCCATAAAGTGCATATACGCCTCATGTGCAAGCAAGCCACTTGTGTAGTTCCCGTAAAACGCCTCTGTAAGTTGTTTGTGGTGCAATGTCGGGCCAACGGGAACAGGAGTCGGCATAACAGGCCCGCTACTCTCCCGCCAATCTGCCGTCGCAGAGCCCGCTCTATTGCTGCCCACCCTGTGCAGCATGGCGTCACCACGACCAGCGTTCATCGAAGCGCGCTCCATGCCCCACGTCACTGGCTCTGCACCCCGTGGAGTGTATTCACTACTACCACTCGATGTCATCGCCCTTTTCACTGTATCACTGGGTGATACAATCGGCACAAGCGCGAGATCTCTGCCGCGATTGAGCGGCACTGGTGACACGGGCAGTGGTCTCTCAGTTTCCAATGCCAGAATCACCGGTTCGTCCCGCAATCCAGACCGTTTCCGATCTCTCTCTCCCTGCGTTTCAGGCAAAAGAGTGGACGGGAACGACGTGGGAGGTTCTCTAAGATGTTGTGATGGGCTACGGCTGGGGCCCCTGCGATAATGGCAACGATGATACTCCGCATGGGAAACAACCCCGCCAAAGGTGGAGAAAAGAGACCGACGGCGCAGGCGGTCAATTTGCTCCATATGGTGCGCTGTGTTTACCATCGCTTGGGCAACACCCGCGTCATACTCCGCTAGGCCGCTACGCTTCTTGCTAAGGGGATCGTATGTTGAGGCACGGTGTCGCAGTTTGCCTTCCGTGCAGGAGGTGGACGAATGCCGCGGTGCCAAAAGGCCACGCGTGATGCCGAGCCCCGTGGGTCTCACTGCATCGCCAGTGGTGCCGTTGCCACCTCTGCTCTTCAACCGCCTCTCGAGCGTTGGTGTGTGCGCCCCAATCATCAGATTGCCGCTGTCGGTGCGGCTGAAGCGTGATGTGTTCGCCACGACGCCGCCACGAGTAGTACTGTACCCTTCACCATCCGACGACAATAGCGACGGGGGCGACCCGCGCCCGCTATTCATCATTGCCGCCGCCAAAGTAGCGGGCACAATGCGCAGTTCTCAGCGGCGACGGAAGAAACCCTCCTACCTCGTGCAGGTGTGCTGAACAGCTACCGCAGTCACCGGCTCTTGGCACGAAACGGTCGCGGTGGAAATAACAGTACGGGGAAGGCACAGAGGAGCAAAGAAAGGTAAAAGAAAAAAAAAACAGCGGCAGGAATGAGTGTCAAAAGCAGCAGAGATACACCATTCAAAAACAAGAGCCACCATCACCAACAACAAGAACCCCCCCTCAAAAAAAAGGGAGCCTTACTTCAGGCACACGCATTGACAGGCACCCGTCTTTTCTCCCCCCCTCCCTCCCGGTTACCTCCCGATCCGTCTCTGGCGCACTGCCGGGGGCACTCAAGGCACAAAGCAAAACAAAACAAGAAATAACAAATCAGAACAGCACACGAAAAAGCCAATTCGCAAGCAAGAGATCTGTGCAGAAGAGGTAAGGGAGAAAGAAACAAAATAGGAAGCTATTTTCTTATTACCTCAAGGAACAATTTTCTTGCCTCCCACCTCGCGCGGCTTGTGCGGGTGAGGTGGTCCGAGGAGGAGCCGCTCTGTTATCGCAAGCCCCTCCCCCTCAAAAAAAAAAAAGTTATTTAAAAAAAGTAAGAGGCCAAGAAAGAGAAACAAAAAAAACAGAATGGAGTCAAAATCATAAATAAAATAATAAAAAAAAAACACCACTACTGCTGCTTAGAAGAGAAGCATCTCCACTTCCTCTGTTAATGTCGAGGTTAACAGCTTCCCGACATCTGGGAGGCGTGCACTCATCAAGCATCCAGGGCGCCAGTCAGCTTCTGTTGGCACTTGCTGCAGGGCCTGTGCTGCCCTGCTGCTCCACACGGAGACGCCGGAGGCAGCAGAAGCCTCTTCTGCATCAAGGACGGTCTGCAGCTGCGTCAGCAGGTCACGAACACACAACAGCAGATCCCGCACGGAATTGTGTGTACTGCTCGTCTTCGAAATCGCAGCAGACGGTTCCGCACTCATCCTCGCTTCAGCAACGTCGGAATCGACGTCAATATCCCCATGGAAACGGTCCAGCAAAACACCAATGTGAAGAAGGATCTCGGCAAAGCTCAAGAGGGCACTGCAGTTCGGGTATAAACGTGACGCGCCGTTATTCCCTTGCGACTGCGCCCCCTCTTCCAATTCTTCGGTACTCTCGCCATTTTTTGTCACCACATGCTGCTGTTCCGACGGTGGTGTGCGGGTGAATAGCAGGCGCCAGGCGGCTTCCACACGCGTGCTGCCACCAGTAGCAACGGCGGCCAGAAGCTGTAGAAGTTCGCTCCCCAAATTGAGAGCCTTGGCGGCCACTACGCCCGCGCTCTCAGCATCTCTGGCGTGGTCATGGTGCAGGAACAGTGCCACTTCACACCTCATGAGGCTTAGGTGAAAGAGTGGCGTCATGGAATTCCACTTGATCTCCTCAAGAACCGTGAGAACTTCGTAAAAGTTCTTTGGCGTCGTCTGCCGGACGTACAACGCAACAACGCAGCGCAAGCGCTCACGCATCGCCTGTTCACAGCTTATCCCCGTGTCACGACTCACGGCACGTGGAAGCACCACAGCCGCGGGCATAGTAAGCGGGGCCGCTGCCTCGTCGCCGCTCTCCGCGTCACCGCCATTTCCGCCGCGGCAGCCGTCGACCCGCACCCGCTTCCGCAAATCCGTCGTGGCGACGATTTGGAGAGCGTAGGGCCCACCTGGCCCGCCCCTCGCATGCCCCGCGCCGTTGTCGTTGTTATCGTCGTCGTCGTCGTCCTCCTCCTCCTCCGCCGCTTCTGCCTCAGTAGCAGCAGTTAATGCGGCCGCGCAATGACGACCGTTGCCGCGTCGCCGCCGAACTCCCCGTCTGCGCTGCACTTTTACACCGCTGTCTTTTATCACCTCTGCGTTGGTCGGGCCGACAACAGCGAAGCGCAGCTCCACCGCTCGCCGCTCCCTCTCGCCAAGGCCAAACGTACATGGCTTACCCGTGCCCACGTCACGGTCCGTAACGTAGCCGCCGCGGATGGGGTGTCGGCTGTACTCCACAGCCAGGCGGAAGGACTCCGCCACACGGTGGCCCTGCATCCTCATCATATTCATTGCTCCCTCCTCCGTGGCATACTCAACAAAGCACACGTAGAACATGCGCCTGGGATTCGTTGTCACCTGCGGCTTCACCAGCCGCACCTTGTACACCTCACCGCATGACCAGAGGAGTCTTCGTATCGCCGAAAAAGACATCGACACAGGTATGAAACGCACGTGCACAGTACGACGACGGCGGCATGGCTCTTCAGCATTAAGGGGGTCAATTCCCGTCGATAGCGGAAAGGGCGATAAGGTGGCACATTCTTGTCGTGCTTCATTTCTGCTTTCCTGATGCTCAAAGAAGTTTTCCTCTGTCACAGAGAGTTCAGCCCAGTCGAGCGGCTCGCCGCCGTAACACAATGTATTGCGCGCCGCCTCTGCACGAGAGGGGGGTATCTCCTTTCCAGCGGTTGGGTCTGGTACCGTGGAAGCCGCAGTGGAGGTCGGATATGCCGCACCCGCAGAGTTTGTGCCTGCACACTCATCGTCATCAGTGCTTGGCGTCGCAAGAGACGCTGCGGCAATTTTGGCCTCCGTGATCGTGGGGCTACTCTCGTACTTCCTGCTGGGTCTTTCTGCGGCGGATGAGACATCTTCAGCAAGCGTCTCTTTTCTCACACCAGTCACTCTCTTCTTTGTATTTCGCTCCAAAATTGAAATTGAAACGGAGAGCTCTGATGCCTTTGCAATTGTGGAGACATCCAAGCCTTCCTCCATCAGTGCCTCTTCTTCTTCTTCACAGCGGCGCAATTGACGGCCACATACCCTGCTCGATGGCATTACGTTGTCTGACCGTAATGGCAGCGGCGGCGGCGGTGGTGGCGGATGTATGGCCCCCTTAGCGGAAGGCTGGCTCTGCGTGATAGCCACAACAGCCCCAGGAAGAAGCTGCAAGTCACAGCAACGCGTCTCAGGGGGATACTGCGCTGCACTCACCATTAGAGTGCCCACACGCAGTACAACCTGGACTGGCACGATTCCAACAGCCAAGTAGACGAACAAGTACACATCATGTAGTGTGGCCCTTTCAATCCACCGTTCATGTCGCATCGCATAAATGCAGGAATCAGCAGTATTTATGAAACACACAGTTTTACCGTCAAACAATCGGCACGCTGTGTAGCGATGGCCAAGCTCCCCACACAGAAAACAAGAAACGCCTGATCCACCAGGGTGGCGATGCCAGTCATCTCGGCCAGAGCACACCACATTGCATTCACCGCATGAGAACTGGGGGGAAGGGCTTGGGGTTTTTGTGGTGGGTACGGACGGAATACCGCCACTGGTTTCATCTGGCACGATGAGAACTGTTTCAGCTAGCGGCGTGATGGCATCCACGGCAACATCTCTTATCAACGGGGCTCCTTGAAACGCCGCAACAGTAGGGAGTGGTGAATCACAATAATAGGTTTCCTGTCTTTGTTCTTGCTGAAAGGACTGGTACATGTGCCAGTAGTAGCAATAGTTAAAGTAGCTCTGTTTTGCATCCATCCAGGCACTTGGAAACCAAGGAAAGGCATGATTATTTGGGCCGTTGTCAACGGTGTGAGGGACATGTGCAGGAATTGGCCCCGCCCACGTAGGGTCGACGAAGGGGCCCCAGTGAGGCCCCACGACATGGGCCGCTGGGGTGGCAGCGGCGGAGACCACTGATTTTGCCCTGACTGCGTCTTCGCTGGCGGGAGTCCAGTCCCGCGCGAGTGGGTTCATCCGGTAGGTGGGCATCTGCGCGGTGGTCATCTCCGTCCCGATGAGAAATCCAGAACTACAGGACGCGGTTCAAAAACCAAAAAAAAAAGGAAAAAATAAATAATTAATTAAGCAGGGGGAGAAGAGGACATAGCACAACAAATCACTCGTAGAAGGGTGTCCGTTACTTGTCACGGATTCTCTGCAAGACATACACCAACAGCACCGCTCTTCTAGCGCGCGAATGCTATTCATTTCGTTCTCTCCCCTCCCCCTTCCCCTTCCCCTCTTCGATCTCATTAATTAATACGAGATGAAAAGAGAAGGGCAGCGGAGATAAAAACAAGTCACTGGTAAAGAAACAAAAGAACGAAGCAGTAAGGAATATATACTCTAAAACCGAAAAAAAAAACCTTCTTCAGAATCTAAAGAGAACCCACGAGCAGCGCGTAGATGATTCGAAGGAGCAGAACAAAAAATAAATAAACAAGTAGTGAGGGGAACGCGAGAATGATATCACCACCCTTTCCGAGAGAGGGGTGGTGACTATGCACAGCTCTACGTGGCGTAAGGAAGGGGTCAGGCACATTGGGTGGCAGGCACCTCCATCCTTATCCCTTTTGTTCTTGCTCTTCCATACACTTTTTTTGCTGCTTTTGCGGAGATTCCCTGTCCTCTCCGTCCAGGGATATCGCTGAAGCAGTGGAGGACCTGCTGCTGCTGCGGCTGCTGCCGCTCCGGCTCCGGCTGCGGCTAGCGCCGGGATACAGGCGCCGAAGGACCGAGCTCCACGTCGACTGCTGCTTCTTACGTGTCGCGCTTCCGGCGGTCTCCTTGTCGGGCTCCGCCGTCTCGGGCGGCACAGCGAGTATATCTTCCTCGAGGTCCATAATGGCCGAGTGAACCTCCTTCCTCACCCGCGCGCTCTTCACCTCCGACTCGTGCACCAGCGATCGAGAAAGCAAAACGCTGCGCTGCTCCTCGGCGCGCTTCGCCAACAGTGCGGCCGCCTCATCCTGCAGGGGGCATGGCGTCAGGCACATGTGCTCCGCAAACAGCGCAATTTTCTCACCACACCGGCCTCTAGATTCCCACCAGAGTGAAGACCGGATAGTTACCAGTGCAAGCGTGAGAAAACCAATAATGGCTGGGAGTAGCGACAGGAAGAGTAATCCGGAGTCCTTTGATGATAATCGACCTGTCTCTTCCCGTAGCAGCTTCACGTGCTGCGATATTATGCGCAAGTCAAGGCTGAACAAAACAGTCAACACCAAAATGAGAAACCACACATGGTGTGTCGTAATAACCAGCCCAGGGAACTGCAGGTAAGGGTGCCCTTGAAATGTAGGCCAGGTCCACTCCTGGCAAATGATGATGCACTCAAGAAGAATGCATAGGCTGGCAACAGCCACTGGTCCGCCAGGCCATGACGTTGCGAAGATGGGATCCAAGAAGACAATCTTTGCAGGACCTTGATGTAACTCTACGATGAGGAAAGCCATTGCAATCACTGACCAACCTAGCAATAACAACACCCAGTAAAGCGCCATGCGCACCATGTAGATATCCCCTTCCACGAGCTTCTTTTTTCGCTGACGTACCATCGCATTCAAGTCTTCTGCAAACCCGCTAAAAGTGTGGTGTGGTAAATATATGTTGAGAGAGCCCTGTTGATACATGAGGTCGAACACAAACATAAAAATGTACCAATCGATCATGAGCGTTGTCAACCAGAAGCCACGTAGTGCCGTTACAGCGTCAAGGCCACCAAGTGTCGGCTGGATCAATGCCCACGATAACTGTCCTGGCCAGATACGATGCAGCATGAAGTTGTACAGTTTTGCACCCGTATACACACCGACCACAGCACCCATAGTCATCGCGAAATATTTGCCACGCTCGCAACCCTTGCAAGCTTTGGCATAGAAGGCTCCGAATGATTTTCGAATGAAACGCTTCTCCGCTTCCGATTGGGCACCACAGCTTGGCAGACGTAAAAGTTTTTTGCACAGCAACCCATGTACCACGTAGTGAAAAAAAAGACAAAATATGATAGCAGCGCCAAAAGCGCACAAGGCGTGCGTTAGTCCCATAAAGAAGGCGGAGCCGTTCCAGCAAGAGGCAATGTTGTTGAAAACGGTGAACCAAAGGTCAAAATAGGCGTCACGGTACTGTGCGTCCATCCGGCGGTCAGCCATGTCACAGGCATACAGAATATTGTGCAAAAACAAGAGAAGTGCGATACAGATGAGACGGGTCTGTGGGCCCTCCAAGACAAACCGTACATGGTCCGATAGTCGCATCTCGGAGTGCATGGAGGGTATTTCTTCGGACGCCTTTCTAGCAAGCGACTCTCGTTCTTCTTCCTTCTTGGCACGCGCCGCCTTGGCCTTTGCCCTCGTTGCTCTCTCTGTTTCCTTAAGGAACGATACAATCTCCATCCCCTCCTTCTTGTTACTGAAGTTTTCGATTTGCTCAAGGGCCCACATTGCAGGTGTATACCCAAACGGATCCCTCAGCAATGTCATCTCACTATTCAGCGACACAAGTAGTTTAATGAAGTCGAGCCGTTCTGGCCATTCAGTGGACTCCATATGGACGTTGACGGCGGAATGCAGCAAATTCCTTCCATGAGTGTCTATTCTGGCAATGTTTATATCTTGCCCGCGGTGCAACATCTCAAAAGCCATTCCTGGCTGTACCCATAACGCTAGCATTAACGCTGTGTCGCCATTTAAGTCCTCGTAGCTGTGCACAGCACTGCCAAAACGGAGACAGCTCTCTACAAATCCTGGTTCCCCTGACATCACCGCAAGATGCGTCATTGTATAGCCTGTCCTGAAGTCCACTACCAGATCAACAAGGGAACGTGCATCGTCGGAAGCCGTTACGGCACAAGCACTATTTTTTTTCTTACTGGGGATCGCTTTACCCGACGGCATGCCCTCAATGGCATCTATAATTCGTCCCGTGTTACAACACGTATTGTATTTTTGAAGAAGGCTATAAAACCGCTGCACGTCTTTCTTGGCGATGGCGCTCGCCAAATTATTTTGGAACTGGCGGACTGTATATCGAGTTGGTATTTTCTGACCTTTCGCCTCGCCCACACTATCATCTACGGGAACCGACACCGTCCGCTGAAGCGAGTTTGCAGCCGTTTCTCCTGTCCTGCGAGACCTCATTTGCGCTTGTGGTACGGAGACCTGCGGCCCCATTGACCGCCCCGCTCTCGGAAGCGGCGACTTCGGCCGTGCGGGGCTTACACTGTTGGCATTCCTCGCAAGGCTCTGTCTGGTGGTATCCCTTACAGGGTTCACGCTGTGGGCATCCCTTGCAGGGCTCACACTGTTGGCATCCCTTGCCGGGCTCACGCTGTTGGCATTCCTTGCAGGGTTCCCGTTGTAGACATCCCTTGCAGGGCTCACGCTGTTGGCATCCCTTGCAGGGTTCACGCTGTTGGCATTCCTCGCAAGGCTCTGTCTGGTGGTATCCCTTACAGGGTTCACGCTGTGGGCATCCCTTGCAGGGCTCAC
>NW_008825660.1:41461-44974 GCF_000691245.1 Trypanosoma grayi | reverse complement strand
TTCTAGACATGCTCCCGGTGTGGCATCATCACCGGTGAAGAGGGGAATCGACCAACAGAGATCCCACTAGACGTCCGCGTTCATGATGTTGACTGCAGCTCGGTCTGCTAGAGCGGGGAGAGACCCAAAAAACATCCGTGACAGGATTCGAACCTGCAACCCTCTGATCCGTAGTCAGATGCTCTTCCATTGAGCCACACGGACATGCAACCACATACACGTGGTTGATGTTCAAAGGGGCACAACACCCCCCCCCATCACAACTGCTCATCAGCGGCCCACCATCCATTGATGCCCTGGCTCTCCTCCGCCCCCTCTGGTCTGACGCGTTTTGCGTGCACCCGCTATTGCAAAAAGGCACCTTCGCATTCACCGTAATCAGCTCGGACTCAACCGCCAAAGCGTTCGTTGCTGCTCACTGCATTCCCTTTTCTTCGTCATCATCCATCTGCGGCTCATTCCCAGAAGAGGGAATGAAATCTCATGGCATGTACGATTGGGCATCACGACCACGGCTTGGAGTGGTGCATCAATGGCACATCTGGCCCATGGCCCAGCAGCCCCACAACACACATGGCACCATGTCTGCATCGCTCAGCTCGATCCTCAGCGTGGCGACAGGAGGGTTCTGTCCACACACACACACACACAGTTAGCAAACAGGTCACAAAATCATTTTGTTTGCTTCCTTGTTGAGTGCACAGCCGTTGCAAAAAGGGTGGCAAGGCCATTTTCTGGTATGGGAATAAGCATGGGTGGAATCACCTTTGTGATTATGACATGAACAGGGCTGAAGAACTTGGCCATATGACGAAAAAAGTAGTTGCAGTTGTGGCAGTGGGCCGTCAAAGAAGGTCTAGAGGAACACTGTAGAAAGAGAAAGGAGCACCTCACGTGTAAGGATCGTCCAGCCAATTTTGCGCCTCTCTCACATCACTGACGGAGCACCCCAATAATAGAAGTGTACCACAGCCAGACTTTGACGTGAGCAGGTTCAAGATTGCACAAGATATCGCAGGCACACCTAAACAACAGCAGCAGAAGCATCATCAACAGGAAAAGCAACCACTCAGAAAACAAGAACTTCATACAAAGCACACAAGGTGTGCGAAAGTCACACACGTGCTGACGCTTTTCCCATGACCAGATGTAACCATAGATGACGTTCCGAAATGGCAGACGACATTCCACCGTTCGTGTGGTTTGATTTGAGGTCTTTCGACTCTCCGCCTTGTTTCTCGGCAAGCTCTTTGTGGCGTCATCAGGTTCAATTAAGAATAACACTCCTTTCAAGCGAAAAGTTGCCGAAGTACACGTGTGTCTTTTTTTTTTCGGCTATAATACAGAAAGGAATTCATTAGCCAGGCGAGCCAGACGCCAAGGTTCATGCACCACTCGTTGTCTTTGCTCCGCAAATTGCCTTTCAAAGGCCTCATCCCGGGTAGTGGTCGATGTGACGTTCTGCCACGCCATGACTCTACTCAAAAGTTGATCAGCGATCATGTACTTCCTCCAGTGGACAACGACAATGTCTCCTAACACCTTGCCCGTATTCCTTGGCGGATACATTTCATCCGTACGGACAGTCAAGAACGATGGCATTGTATGTCGTAGCCGTCCTATTTCTGTAAGATAGCGCTGAACTGGGGGTATTGGGGGATGAATATCGACGTCAGGAATGCCTTTCATATAGTCCTCCAACAACTGAACGCTCTCTCCTTCCACACTGTTGTTTGCTTCCAGTAGTTTGCCCAAGTGAGCAACATTCTGCAGGGTGCTGGCGGGAAGGAGCGCCAGCAGACGTGGTTGCTTTATCACTCGCTGCAGAAGCGGATGCCGCAGACCCTGATAAACCCCCACTGCACCGTGCAGATTGTTCAGCCGCATTAGGGAAACGACGAGATCTACAAAGCGCCGGTGAACATAAATAAAGTTTTTCCCTAATGATAGTGCATCTCGCTCTTGCAGGACATCAAGACTGTCGAGGGCAGCCGCATGGAGAAGCACGGAGACGGTCCATGCGGCAAGTTCCGCCGAGGCGGTGAGAAACAGGCCGACTGATGAAAGGCGGAAAGCGCTGGAGCACAAATAGGCCGCAGCGGAGTGGTGCGCCACCTGCAGCAGGGATTCGGCCTGTAGCGAAGCAAACAGATTTTGATGAAAAGACGTTAGAGCTGTGGCGCACTGCTCCACTGGAACAGCGACGAAGAGCCTCACTACTTCCTTTGCATCCTCGACCCAGTGCTCACCAATCGGTGCGACAAGGCTAAAATCCCGCGCTGTGCACCATGAGAGTACGGAGGGCGGCTTCTCCAACACTATCGTGGAGCCGCTGTCTGACGCCACTGCTGCTGCTGCCTCTTTACACGGTGATAGGGATGATGATACTTTAATTGTTGGTGGACAGTCGCGCAGACTATGCTGACGCGTACATGTCCCACAGTCTCGCTGCTCACGAGGTGCTGCAGCACTCGCCGCGATACTGGTCCGCACAAACTCGGCCATTCCCGCTAACTGCGACGGGCAATCGCTCCACGGTTGCGGTGTGAAGCAGCAGTCCTCCAGGAATAAGTTGATGCACTGGTGCATTTCCTCATCGAAGTGCTGCGGATATTCGCGCAGCCACAGCAGCAGCACGGACAAGACACGCATTTGTACCTTCCGGCACACAAGCAACCAAAGTGTGGCACTCGGTGAAAAGTGGCTCGCTCTCCGCCTCTCCTCTCCATCCTCGCTGCCGCTCGTTACAAGTAACGTACACAAAGAAGGAGAGAGAGATGTTCCTGGTGCGTGGACGGTGATGCCGTGCGCCTCAAAATGTTCAAACCCAAGCTGCACTGAGAGAGGCACAAGAAACCGCTCCATTAGTTTCGCAAGAACTGTGTGAGAAGAGGTGAAGTAGCGGTGCTGCCGCAAAAAGGCACACGTAAACTCCTCCTGCACCCGCAACTTGTCCTCTGATAAAGATGAAAGCGGCAGCACACTGACATGCGTCAACTCCTCTATGAGTTGATGGAGTGTGCCAAACATGCGCCGCCCAGTCCCCGCACTTTTCCCTCCTGAAATGTAGATGGCGTCCGCAGCATCCTGCGGTGACCACATGCGGCGCTCGTTGGGATCCAGCACATAGTGCATGGTGTCTGCTTCTGGGGGTTGTAGACCCATTGCATGGAACTGACGTGTAACCTTTACCTCGCCGTTGCGCAGCAGACGCCGCACAACAGCCCGTGTAGTGGCGTGGGTGTGGAGAAGCCACTCCAACGCGCTGGGGGGTGGGCGGGACAACAACGAGTGCGCAGCAGCACCACAACTCGGCTGCTGCCGCATCGCCACGCTACCAGTGGAGGCTGCATCCGCCTTTGCCTCGCGTCGCATCCCAGCGGCCACCTCCCGCATGCCCACGGCCTCCAGGTACGCCACCACCACATTTCCAAGAACATCAGCGGTGATGGGAGACTTGCGTTCGTCGCTGCTGGCGTCATCCAGCGGGGATGTCATGCGTGACGCCCACGC
>NW_008825660.1:12075-41198 GCF_000691245.1 Trypanosoma grayi | reverse complement strand
GGGGGGTTTCCTTTCATTTCTCCGGTTGTTTGTCTCCAGGGCCCCCATTCGTGGCAGGACGCTCCAAAAATCGCAGAGCAGGTGGGAGCCCTCTATTCTCACGTTTGCAGCTTTCCATATGCTTCGCAATTGCGAGGATGTCCCTCTGCGTAAAGCACTCAAACTCGCATCCATCAAGGGTGCTCATGTTCAGCAGCGAGAAACGGAGATCGGTTAACAGTAATGTTCCTTCTCCCGACCGCATGTCTGTCTCTCGTTGGGAGCTGAGTTCACCAAGCAAAAAGGCGCGGAAGGAGCGCTTTCCAAGAGAGGAAACTAGCTCCCCCTCGACAAACTCTTTCAAAGCAAAAGAAAGTACATCGATAGAATCCTCCGTTTCTCCATTATGGAGTACAGGTTGTTCGAGCCGCAGCACAGATGCAAGGTGGGCACTGCAGGCCACCTCTGCCACCACACACAGACCGCTCACTGCTGCGCAGTGCACACACAGAGCCACGCGAGGGACGTAGTCGTTTAAAAACAAGCATGGCGTGGAGTCAAGTGCAGCATGAAGTGTAGGGTTTCCCGAAATAAGATTCAGTAAATCTCCTCCGTAGGTGCATGGCACCCCAACGTACGGTAAAGCACCAAGACCAGACTTTGACATGCGCTCCTCTTCGGGAAGGTGCCAAGATGAGGGAATAAACGTCGGCGCGAGTTTCGAGAGGGGAAGATGCAGCGGCACGGTTTGAACAAAGAAACGTGGGAGCTCAAGCGCATCAACCACCCTCACCACCTCCGCCTCTCCATCTGATGAGAGTCCACGTGGGCAAGGTACAATTGCCACAAACGGTGTTTTTTCCACGAGGCTGTCGATGTGATACCACTCTTTGATCACATCTTCACCAACTCCGAGTTCCGTGCGGCATGACATCCACTCGTTAAAGGTGCTACCTTTCTGTGATGCTGCCGCTGCGGAATTTACCCGCTCCGTCAGGCGATCACATTCAAGTTTCTGCTGCCCCTCAGTTAGAAAGAAGCGTCGCAACTCCTCATTCCACGCGTTCTGTCGACGCCGCAACTGACTCACAGTTTCGAAGATCCTTCCCAGAATTTCTGCGGGTTGTGAAAGACTTCCGCTGCGACCATCTTCACCGTCACTCATATTTCGCGTCTGTGTCTGCGTGCGAGTGAGTGTGAACTATTATTGACCGAAGTGGGTGGCTAGTAGTAATGTTTGAGTGCTGGTAACTCCCTATTTGTTGTTTGTTTGCTCTGCGATTGCGGCTTTCACACTCTACCCCTTTTTCTGTGTATGTGCGTATTGATCTCACACTGCGGGGGTAATAAAGGGTGCCCCTTCCCCGCCTCTGCCCACTCCCCTGATGAATGGTGAGCACCGCGAAATTTTTGAGGGAACCCCAACCAGAGACACACAACAAAAAAAGTAAAAGAAAGAGAACTGTATATATATATATATATATATCTGTGTGTGTGTAGAAATAGGTGCGCATCTCGACTCAATGTTAGAGTGGAGACCATGTGCATTTTTTTTTTACTAACAAATCAAGCGAAAGCTCCTCACGTTTTTTTTGCCATTCGCAGGATTATATTCACTCTTAATGTCTTCTTTTGTCTCCACTTCGGGATGAAATAAAACAAAAAACAGTCCTTTGCGACACCCTCTCAACAAGCGCTGCTCTTTTTTTCTTTCTGATCAGTCCAATAAAAGTTTTGTCTTGAGGCTCTTCTTGTTTACCTTCCCAGTGGGATTCCGCGGGACTTCCGGGAGAATAATGAACCGCTCCGGACACTTGTAGTAGGCAAGTATGTCACGCGCTACGTTCTTGAGCTCCTTGTTAAGCTCTTGCGACTCGAAGCGGTCGAAGTCGTCCGGGATATTCCACTTCCGCAGTGCATCTGCATTCAGTGAGACAACAGCCACCACCTTCTCCCCCTGTTCACTGTCTTTGCATCCCACCACGGCAATCTCAAAGAAAAGGTCTTTGCGCGTGAGCAGCGCGGCCTCAATCTCCAGTGCAGAGACCTTGTAACCCCGGCACTTGATTATATCTGTGCTAGAGCGGCCTAGAATTGTAAAGACGGCATCATTATTATTTCCATGAATCTTTTTTACACCGATGGTATCACCTGTGTTGAAGTAGCGGTGGCCCTGCTGGCTCACCAACAGCTCCTTCTTTGTCGCCTCAGGATTTCCCCAGTAGCGGTCAAACAGCGACTCAGAGGCAATAGCTAACTGACCAATTTCGTCAAACTCCACCTTGGCCTCGGGATCACTCACACCCTCCCCTGCTTCCTCCGTCTGTCCAGTGGCTACACCGTTGTGCACAAACACTCGTACCGTCGGCAGCGGGGCACCTACAGTACCAGGAATACGGTCGGAAACAGGACGCAGCGGCTGGCCAATCGCCATACCAATTTCTGTCATACCATATCGCTCCAATAACGTGTGCCCACTGATTTTTCGAAATTCCTCGAGAATTGGCACAGGAAGTGCCGCACTCCCAGAAACTATCAATCGTACACTCTGCGACACGGCATTTTTAAAGCCCGCTTTTTCTATTGGTGACATTTTTTGGTTGACGGCCGCAACCAGCTTGGTGTATATTGTCGGGACGCCCATCACCAGCGTGATGTCCCCCTGCTCCATCCGATGTGCGATACGAATTGGATCATCGAATTTGGTCAAAACACAACGAGCATTTGACGCCAGAGAACACAGCAAAACATTGACGAGTCCATGAATGTGGTGCATGGGAAGCATCTGCAGAATACTGTCTTCTGACGACCATTCCCAGGCGGATTTCAGTACATTCACCATATTGTGGACGCTCGCGTGGGTGTGAACGGCACCCTTCGGGTTTGCGGTGGTTCCAGATGTGTAAATCATCACGCAGTCATCGCGTTTACTTGGGCGGGAGTAATAATCCTCCACCCAGCGGCGGTGCACCGCATTGAGGGAGTCGAGGTGATCAGTGTCATAGTACAGCCCTGTCCCATCTCCAGCGTCAGTAATGGCGCAGTGTGCCTTGAACTGCTCCCGTATCCTGTACTGACGCCATGCCTCACGTCGCTCCTCCTCTGCGGCTTTTTCTTGCGCCAATCGGTCAATGACTTCTTGCGCGCTGTGTATCTGCTCCCGCTCCTTCTCCGGCATGAGATGCTCGGGGAGAAGCATCGCCGTCGCCGCCTGCGCACGCTCCCGCCGCTCTTGGATTTGTGCAAGAATCGTCTGTGCGTCAAACATCGTCTCTACATTGTACGTGCCCTTTGGCGACGTCATTGTGTGACGATGCAGACTAGTGAAGCTGCACACCATAAGTGCCTCATACTCCTTCGGAAAACGCTCCTTCAACAACGCACTATCACCCATCACCAAACGGCTCTTGCTATGATCAAGAATGTACGATAACTCTCCGGCGTACTTCTGGGAGATGGAGATGGGAACGGCCATTTGATTCAAAGACCATATCGCCAGGAGCGACACGACAAATGTGTAGCTAGTGTCGCTCATGATGGCTATGTTGTAAATGCCGTCATCTTTCATGTAGTCGCAGCTCGGCACCTTTCCGACCTCCTCTGCAAAGATGCTATCTACATTGTACGGCCGCGGTTGTTGCATCCAACTCAGTGACGGCTTCCCCTGCGCCCGCATCAGCGCCTCGCGCCGCTGCACAATGATGTTTGCCATTGAGAGCACGTCCTTCTGCAGTCGCCCATATGTGAAGCGCTGCGGCACCTTCCCTGGCAACTCCACCACAATCGCCTCCTTGTGCACGGGGGCGGAGAAAACGCTCTGCAGGACGCCGTTGTATCCAAAGAGAGTGGCAAAGGGAACCTTGTCAAGGTATCTACAGGACACACGAAACATGTTTTAGTTTCCTTCTTGTATAAATTCCAATACCTTTGTGAAGGCACTGCTATTCTTGGCAGTCACTTTTTCTTTACTTCCCTTGGAATTTCCTTCCAGCTGCAGCAGTACGGAGAGTGACAAGCACATGCAGGTACACAGATGAATATATATGAAGTTGCGCGTCAGACACACACACACACACACACACACACAGAGAGAGAGAGAGAGAAAGAGAGAGACACCACATTGTGTAGGGGCGCCGAATGGCACCGTGTGGTTGAGCATGCCTCTCACGCAGCATGACACTGGCCGCATCGCCCGTCCACACAAACGCTCGCAAAAGCAGAAACACACACAACACAACACAAAAAACAACAAGAAGGTGGGTAAAAGGGACGTCGATTGAAAGAGAGAAAAGAGATGAGAAAGAAACAGAAGCCATTAGTTTCCATCCACCACCACTATTACTACTACTACTACAACTACTACTACTACAGTGAATGGAAGGGGAGAAAGCGAACACACAACACCAAGACGGGCGTACGCATCTCAGCGAGGATCAAGGGCAGAGCTCAGCAGAAGCGATACGATCAAGACCCGCATTCGTCTCTGCATCGTCTGTTTAATACAGAAGAAACAAAAGAATAGAGAAAGATAAAAAACACATCCCGACGCCTTGCTGCATTCTGTGCCTCTTTTCACTTCCTTCTCAGTCATGACTCATCAGCAGCGCTTTCCTTTCACTCTCAACCCCTCCCAACCTCACTTCGCTGTCATCTACATCATACGCATATATAAGTCGAGAGATATACAATTATCCAAACCATCCCTCACCCGCACAGACCGACTCCCCCATACTCTCTTTTTGTTTCATGCCTTCTCTCCGTGTATTTCTTGTCCCAGCCTATGGTTGAATCACTTCTTCACCATATCCGTGAGCTTCGGCACCGCCGTAAAGAGATCTTCCACGAGGCCGTAGTCAGCCACCTGAAAGAAGGGCGCGTCAGCGTCATTGTTGATAACGGCAATCACCTTTGAGTCTTTCATACCCGCCACGTGCTGAATCGCCCCCGAGACGCCGCAGCCAAGGTAGAAGTTCGGCGCCACTGTCTTACCCGTCTGCCCAATCTGCATTTCGTTGGCACAGAAGCCGGCGTCAACCACCGCACGCGTTGCCCCCACCGCCGCCTTGAGCGGCTCTGCGAGGTCGTACAGAAGCTTGAAGTTCTCACCGTTCTTCAGCCCCCGTCCGCCAACGATGACATTGGCTGCTGTTAGCAGGTCCGGCTTGTCACTGGTGGCGACGAGGTCCTCGATCCACTTCGACTTCCCCACCGCTGGTGTCGCATCGACATTTACTGTCGTGGCGCTGCCGCCCTCCAGCGGCGCCCGATCGAAGCTGGTGCCGCGGATAGTGGCGTACTTCACCTTGTCCAACGACTTCACGGTGCTGACAACGTTGCCGGCGTACATATGGCGCACAAAGGTAGACTCGTCCTTCACCTCGGTGACTTCGCTGATGGGCATCGTATCCTCCTTCGCCGCCGCGCGCGGAATGACGTTCTTCCCAAACGCCGATGTGGCAGCGAAGACGTGCGTGTAGCCGTTCTTCGCCACCGCCGCCACGAGCGGGGCGTACTCTTCCGGAAGGCCATTGTCGTAGTGGTCGCCCTGCGCGACGAGCACCTCTGCGATGCCCTTCACCTTTGCTAGCGCCGCCGCCACCTGAGCGCCGCTCTTGCCGGCCACGAGCGCACTGACGGGGCCGATCTTCGCGCCTGCCGTGACTGCAGCCAGCGTGGCCGGCAGTATCTTGCCGTTTTGCGCCTCCGCGACGACGAGCACTTTGCCAAGGGACGGCAGAGAACGGCTTAGCATGTCGTTTGCACCTTCCTTCCTTCCTTGCGGTCGGTTATGATATATGAGTGGCTTGGAATGCCTGACAAAAAAACTTGCAGCAGGCGAGTCAACAGACGGGAGCAACAGAAGCGATGCGGCACACCCCGAAGTAACAACAACACGTCAACATGCGCGGGCGGAGAGGGCGGCAACAACAGAGAAATAAACCGACAAGAAGCGAGAGGCAGGGTATACTAAACCAAGAAAACAAACAAACAAGCGCATAGCGTCATGCCTTGTTTGCTGTACGATCGCCCCTTTCTTTCTCTTTCTTTCTCTTTCTTTCTTTTCTCCCTTGGCGCGCTCTTGAGTGTGCGATATCACCAGTCCGTGCTGCGGCAGCGGAGCGCGCCCCCGGCCAGCACCAGGCAGGGCGGCAGCCTCGACGTCATCACCCGCAGCGAGTCGAACCACGCCTCAGCCTGCACCGCCAGTGCGCTGCTGTCCCCGACTTCCTCCCGCACCGGAGCGAAGGGCGGTACACGCATCATCAACACCGCCACGCGCTGCTGTGTCTGCTCAATCTCCGCATGCACAAGAGCATTGATGACAACCGGTCGCGTTTGTGGATCGTCAAAACGGCGCTCCATCGTTGCAATATCGCTCACACCGCTGCGAATCATCTCTTCTTCAAGCGTCACCACACGCGGATGTGCTGCCAGTCGATGTAACTTGAGCATCGACCGAATATCATGCACCTCCTGCTGCACCTCCTTGTTTGTTGTCACTACGGAGACTACCCGCACCACGGCGTGCCTCTTCCACACACTTGTCAGACAGAAGCAGTGCGCCATGAGGAAGAGGGTCGCGTCGTTCTCCTCCGGCATCCACACGTCAATGAACCATTTTCGCTCCTTTCCCTTCTTTTCGATCGCGTCGGTGTCGAGAAGATCCATGTTGCTGGCTATTACGACATTCATGTAGGCGTTTGCTGCGTCACGTGCGATGCAGCAAAACTCCGTCTTGTCACGATACCCAGCGAGGTCAACTTCACTTTTCAATTGGGACCTGTGACGGTGTGCCACCATCTGCTCAACGAGGCGTTGTTCCTCATCCTCATCGGCATTAGTTCGTCCAGAGCGAAAAAGACCCCAACGGAACGGACGCTTCGTGCGGTACGCATGGGCTCGTTTAGTCCATTGGCCCTCATCTCCTTCGCCCACCCTTGCAGTTCCTTTCGGGACTTCTTCCGGGGGAGACGCAGATTCACGCCGCTGCATCGTCGTTGAAGCCCCACACTCAGTGCTAACAGAATCCTGTGTCAAACCCTTCTTCCCCCACATGCTTTGCTTCAACCATTCACTCCAGTTATTGTCAATGTTCGATAAGTCATCCTCACTATTCTGCACCTCCCTTTTATCAACAGATGCATCCTCCTGCAAGGTGTGCACCTCTGGTGGGAGCAGTAATGATGAAAGAACACCATCCACATCAAGTGGGGAGAAAAGTCTCTTTTTTTCATCAGACACACAACTCCTCACACCCATGGGATGATCTTTAGCGACTGAGGCAGTGGCAACGCCACTACCAGCTCCAAGAAGGGATGAGTCTTCACAGAGAATACCACGGTGCCGGTAAGAAGCGGGGAAAGAACCGATGCGAATAGTTTTTCCAGGACTTTCAATGATTTGCACAGGGGAACTCTCTGGTGGATTTGATCGTGCATCCTTCTCATGTGACTGTCCCTCAGCATCGCACGGGGCCTTCAGAGAAACAGACGAGACTTGCTCCTGGCATCTCTCCACGCGGTGTAACCGGCCATCCTTTGCACCCTCGCCCACAAACTGAACTCTCTGGTGTCCGTCTATTGCCAATGCAGCTCCCACATTACTCTTGTACGCTTTGTAAATAGTTTGAAAGTGCTCTCGCTGCAGTATCTCATCCATCGAGAGGAGCACCGTGTTGGGGCGCATGCTGCCCAGCCCGCAGAGCCGCAGCATGCTCTGCACCGCCGGACGCAGTTCTTCCGCGGACATCACCACTGGAAACGCCTTTATACCGCTTGCTTCGATGAAGTCCATGAGCCATCCTTTCCAGCGGAACACAGCCTTTGTGGTAACACCGAACTCGCCACGCAAAACGAAGCAGACCTCATAGAGACCACCCTTCTTTAGGTTGTTGGCGAGGTGGATAAGATTCAGCGAACAAAGTGGATCTGTGACAACGTGAACGATAGACGGCCGCCAGTGCCGCACATGCGCCTTCCGCTCATCCAGGCGAAGAAGAAATTTACGCACGAGGTGAAACATCAGCGGCTGTGAAGCGTCACCCCAGTACACCTTCGACAAATCAATATACAGGTCCACCAACACGAACGCTATAAACATGAACAGCAGCACACTGAAGGCCATGATGGGTTGAATAAAGAACATCAGGGCAAGGGACGCCAGCGCTCCAATGAGGGCAGTCAGGGTATTGAAAAAGGAGAACACCGGGCGAAAGCTTGTGATGCCTAGTGCGGAAGACAAAAACACACTAAGGCTGAGGGCCACAAATGTCACCAAAAAAACTTGCGTTGTAAAAGCTGATACCAACGTGTAGGTGTTGCCAAAAAACAGAATAACCTGAATGCAGGTGTACAACACCAGTAGACTAATCTGCAGACGACCCTTTGGACGAAAGCGAGCCATCCACCGAAAAAACCAGAACGGCATAATGCCATCGGTCGCGATGGCGCTCAGCACACGCGATGACCCCACCATTCCAGACAGTACTGCAGCAAAGGATGCACAAAAGATACCAGGGATAAAGAGAGGTTCAAATGAGGCCCTCCCCAAAATATGGTAGTCCTTCTTGAGGAATTTCCTCTCAAACGAGGCGGCCACCACAACAGCCGTCACCAAATATGTGGCGAATGAAAGAAGCCATGCGTACATGATGCCTTTTGGAATTGCCTTGGGCCCATTTTTCAGCTCTCCACTGCATGACACACCACTCATAAGCCCACAGACGCCAGGGAAGAGGACGTAGAGCGCCTTCTGGAAGTTTGTCCCTTCAGTAAAGTCGGGGGACCAGTTGCGTCGCAGCGTCTCACCCGATACGGTTGTGTACCCTTGGGAGGGGAACGGCGTGGTTCGCACAAACGCGGATATGATAAAGTTTAACAAAGCAGCAAACGTTAGTGTGAAGCATATTAATCGAAATACCTTATCCAACTTCAGAAAACTGACAAGGAGGAGGAACAACAGTGTGAGGCTACTCGCTCCAACTGTTACTCCATACGTTTGTGTTTCCAGCCAACGCAGGAGCGTATCATTTCCGAGGGATTTAATGACAGCTTCGACACTTCCCACAAGGTACATCGCCGAGGCTAATGTGTTGGCCAGCACCAACGTCATTCCAACCGTGACGCCCATTTGTGGCCCGAGACAGCGTGACACCATCATGTACACCCCGCCATCGCCAACGTACCCATTGGTGCTTATGGCGGCCAGGCTGCACGTAGCAAGGAGCGTGACGAGGAAACTCAACACAATCCCCACAAGGGTGAGCCAGAGCCCACACTCGCCAACAATCCACGGTAACCGGAAGAACAGTACCACACCAAAAATGGAAATGGACACCGGGAGAAAGACGCCATCCCAGGTCCTCTTGGTACGCTTCGTCGCCACTGACACGGAGTCGTTGAACGTCGCGGAGAGGGAAACGTCATCGGCGTTGTCGGTCGCATCTTCAGTCGCGAATCGCGACGAACTCCGTGAGACGCGCGCCATCGCTGTCCTGTTGTACCCGCCAAAGCCGACATACTCCGCCGACACGCGGCGCCGGTACGACACGTCGGGAGAGAGAGAGCTGTCGTTGAAAGAGGCTGCAAGGTATACGGGCTTCGCCATCACCTCCCCCTGCGAGCGACTATTCCGCCTCCACACCACACACCCCCACCCAGCTTTATCCCGCCTCTCTTTCTCTCTCTTCTTTCCCGCTCAGCCAAGAGAAAAACAAGGGTATGCAGCACAGAATGAAACGCAAAGAAGAAGTCTCACCCGCAACAACACCCAATCGTATACAAAGAGGGAGAGAGAGAGAGAGAAGGGGCGATGACAAAACTCAGCAATCGAAGAAACACCAACAAGAGAGTGGTATTCCGGCACAACTACTTTGTTTGCAAAGCCACTAGCATCGGCTTCTCTCTGTTAACTTCCTGCCGCTCTGTCCGCGTATGTCTATTTGCGTATGAACCTGACGGCAGTCGCACGGGCACGAGAGCCGTGCCTCCATAGCAATAGGGGAAGCCCAAAGGTTCGTGCGGTCTTCACACCAGCACGCACTGCACCGGAGCCAAGACTCCTCACCCCACACGATGTATGTATGTGCGTGTGTTGATAAAGGGCCCCATGCGAGAGGAGGTTGCATGCGCCTTGAGTACAGACTAACAACGAGTGTGCCTCCACATTGTCACACACTCAAAGACCTCTCGAGGCCACACCGCTTTGCAACACGAGGGCGCTGCAAGGCAGGGTATCCGAGTGACCACAACACGTGACGGTGATGACATGTAGCAAGTGCATGGAGAACAACATATTGCTCTTGCATTGCCGACATTATCTTGCAGAGACGCCTTCTCCATCCGTGCCCCACTTCATTTCCATGGCGACAACATGGAGTTACTTTAAATCCAATAAATGCACAGCTCGAGAGAGAGAGAGAGAGAGAGAGAGATAGATAGAAAGAATGAAGAAGAGAAATTGAATGCTGCTGAGACTAAAAAAGAGAACAACACACGGAAATAAGGGGAAAATGTACTCCTAAAAGTGGTAAACCAATCCACAACGTGCCCCTCATTGCTCCATCGATTCTTTTCACTTGCTCTGCAGCTTCAGAAGTGGTAGCGTGGCGGCCTACAGTACCGGCGAATGATATAAAACACAAAGGCCACCAATAGAAGTAGGAAGTCTGTCAGGAGCAATGGTAAGGCGGGTCCGGACTTGAATCCCATCGACTGCAGTGATCGGTTGTGACAGAGCGGGGACGCGTGCACGCTCAGGGCACCCATCCCAGCCATAAACACCAGCAGCATGGACACAAAGGCGAGCACCACCACCATGTATTTTGATACACCGACGCGACCAAATACTAAAAAACCACTAAACACAATATTCACAAACATTGCGACTACATGTGTGGCAGCCAAGCCAACGAACAGCGACGCATTGGCGGCGATTTCGTCGCAGAGCCTAAGCCACAAAAAGTAGCTCCCACAGTTCGACTGTAGGCATCCGTGCACCATCCACCCATCGATGGTAATTTCAAGCTCCGGCGTCTTCAGGCGAGATATCGGTGTGTTAAGCGACGCAATTGCAAAGGCGAAACCACACACAGAGGCGAAGCACATGAATATGTTCTCTAAGCGAAACCTCTCCATCCGTAGCGGTTCGCATGGCGTGGGGGTGAACTGATACGCAAAGAGATGGTTCTCCTGGCTCTCCATCTGCGACTTGCTGTTACCTCCCGTCACATGTGGTTCATCCAATGCGGAACCCCTGCTGGCGCTCATTCCAGGCAGCTGATTCTGCAGCTGCAGCGACTACACGGCATTGATTACAGGAGAGAACAACGAAGAAGAAAAAAAGAAAGAAACAAGGAAAGAGCACAGATACACCTCATTTGCACTCCATTCGCCAAACAAAAAACGACAATCCACGCACATTTGCACGCATGCCTGTGTACACATCTGCATATTGAATACGAGAAGGCCACGACAATAGGTGTGCCTCCGGGGGAATGCATCCCCTCCATCGCTCTCTTCATACATGCTGCCTAGCTGAGTTACATTGCAGTCGAGGGAAGCCGCAACAGCCGAAACAAAAAAAAACGGCAATTGAGACGTCAGGGAATCCAATCTACCACCAAACGTATCAAAACAAACACACACACACACACACAAACACATCACAGAGAACACAATGAAGTACTGCTGCACGTTGTGGCCATGACGACAATGGGGCCATGCAATATCCTTATCGACGTTCTCAGACCAGTTTGGCACCAACACTGGAACCCACCCAAACCATCCCTAATGCTGCTGCTGCTGCGCGGCTTATCCTTCCGATCTTCTGTGTTCTTGTTGTTTTCTCCCCCTTTTTTTTTCTTCGCTTTGCACTCTATACTCGCAAACAGTCGAATTTTTATTTCATCCTTCTTTGCTGTTGCTGCGCTAACGAAGATGTGTTCGTTCCTTTGGTGTTTTTTTTCTCTGCTTCTTTTGCTGCGCGCATTCACTATCACGGAATCCACAAAGCGCCGCAGAAATCCATCAGACGTGACGTGCTCCCCCGCCACTCCTACTAAGCTCCAATTTCTTTTTCCCNTCCTTCCCCTCACCCCATTTTCTTCTCTCCTCCTTCCTTCCCTTTGCCTTCGCTCTCTATTTTTCTTTTGTTTCACTCTTGCATTCTCACACGCACTTCATGGGGGTTAGTCAGCCAGCGAGCGAATATTAAGATCCCCAACGGACCAAATCATAATGGCGCCCTCGTCGCCGACCGAGACGATCTTCTTGCCGTCGGGCGACACCCGCACCTTAGTGATGTTGCAGCTGTGCGCCAGCCCCACCGCGACGCAGACGCCTTCGTCGTAGCCCCACACCTTCACAATGCGGTCGTCGCCACCCGAGACAAAGTAGCGCCCATCGGCGGACATGGAGAGACTATTCACCTCGCCAGTCCTGCTGCCAGGGATCTCGCGAATTGCACCACAGTCCACAGAGTCCCACCACGTAATGGTTTTGTTCGTGCCAGTTGTCAGCAGCTGGCTCTCATCTACAAAGTACTCCACTGCACGGAACCTCGTCTGGGAGTAGATGACATCGCGACGGACGTGCCGCACCAAGTCCCACACAATGCAGCTGCCGTCATCACTTGCACTGACACACTCCGTATTGTCGTGTGAAACGCAGATGGCATTTACAGTTGCCTTGTGCTCCTTCATCGAGGCCTCAAGCGTACAGTGGTTGCCTTGCACCAACCAGACTCGGACAAGACCATCCGCACCACCAGAGATAATGCGCTGTGATGTATTGTCGACGCAGACAGCTGTCACACCACCATTACCTCCGTTCACACTCTTTATCCCTTCTCTCTTGTGGGCATCATTGACAGCAAAGACTAGTTTCCCAGACTGTGGACCGAAAGCGCGCAGCTTGCCATCATCCCAACCAGAGACTATCATCGAGCCATCTTTAGTAAACTGAATGCAATTGCATATGAGTCCATTAATTTGAATGCGCAGGAGCTCATTGGTCGTCGATGTATTCCACACTCTAATGTCTGGACCACAACAGGTTGCAAAAAGAGCACTGAAACCATCAGGGAACGCAATGTCGTTCACGGTGTCACTGTGGCAGGTCAATCGCAGTTCTGCATGAAAGTTACCACCTTCGACAAGGTACACATTGCTTTCTATTGTACCCACAATGTAACCCTGTGGGGCGATGGCAAGTCCTGTAACGGCGCCTTGAACGGTCACCTGCTTGAGCAGTGTTAGATTGATCTTGGAGAGCAGCGCCACTTCGCCAGAACCGCTTCCCACCAAAACGTCACCGGACAAGTTGAGCAGTATGGAGGTGACGCCACCAGAGAGTTTCTTCTGCGGACCGCTCATTTTGAAAGTGTTAGCGTTACGTTCCAGCAGGACACACAAAACGTCACCGGTTGTCGTGCCACAGTACATGTAGCGATCTGTGGCCTCCACAGCGATGGTTGTGATGCTGCGACGCATGTTGCCCATGTTGACATCGTCAGGGTTCATCTTGCGGTCCACTGGGTCAATGGTCCACACACGAAGTGAGCCTACACCCCCCGTGATGAGTTTCTCACTGTTGTTGTTAAAGAAAGCAACCGCTTTCGACTCCGTATGGTGTGCAGGCGCGCCACAGAGCGGGCGTCCCGTTGACACGTCCCACACCACAACGGCGTTATCATCCACGCCGCCAATGGAGACAAGGTACTGCTCGTCCTTAGAGAAGGCGAGCGCCTGCACCTTTACCTTGTGGAGAAGCATGCGGTGAACCAAACGGCGCTTCTCAAAGTCAATAATGCAAACATCTGCCTGGAATCCCGGGTGCGTCATCTGCCCTGACGCGATGTAGCGCCCACTCGAGCTCACAGTGATACAGCTGATCTTGTCGTTGTGCCCGTAGACAAAATCAGAGGCGGTGCGGTCATTAAGATCCTGAATCACGACACAGGCACCCAGCGCATAGACCAAATGATCACCGTCTGGGTGGGCGATGATGCTGTTGGGCACGCGGCCCCCGAAGCCGATGACGGCATCGAGCGTCAACCGCGCCGTGCCCTCATACTCTTTGGCGGCCATGGCGAGAAGGGGTATGTGCGCGTGATCTGTTTGATGTCGAGGTCAAGTGTGCTTGCTCGTGAATCTAATCTTCACCACACGTTATAATGACGTTCTTTGGGATTCAACCACTTCTAGCCCACACCGAGACACACGCACACCGAGAGAGAGAGAGAGTAAGCGCAAAACCAAAAAAAAAACACTGAAAGGGAGAATAGAGCGTACATGCACACCCAATAAGAAACATATTCCCCACCACCAAAAAAACTGGAAAGAACAACAACAAAAAGCACCCAAGAACAACACTGAGGGGATTCAAATCTGCGGAGTGACGTCCTAACCGCAGATCAGTCGCCTCTGCCGCAACTCCGCAACCACTACTCGTACAATTTCGTCTAGCTCCAGTGCGATCGACACGCGCATCCCAGTCTCCACCTCCAACTCCAGAGGCTCGAACGTGTCATACTGCGACGCCAGCAGTGACGGCGGCATGTACGCATGCTGCCGCCCCTGCAGCCGCTGCTCGACGAGTGCCATGCAGCCGCTCAGCTCGACGAAGAACACGTCTGAGCGCTTACCGCCACGAAGCACGTCTCTGTAAGACGCACGCAGTGCGGAGCACGCGAGCACGACACCGCCGTCCCCTGCCGCCATCTTCTGCTCAATCACGTCACGGCGTAGTTGCTGCAGCCACGGGAGGCGATCGGCGTCATCGAGCGGCACGCCTGCCGCCATCTTCTGCACGTTTCCCACCGGATGGTGGTCGTCGCCCTCCGCAAAGGTCCACCCGAGTGTCTCTGCGAGGCGGGGGCCAATTGTGCTCTTGCCGGTGCCCGACGGGCCCATGACGACCACAGCCGTCGCTGCCGGCGCCAATGACGCAACCGGCCGTGACGTCATTGACACTTTCTCCGCCCAGCAGCCAAGCAAGAGCAGCGCTTACACACTAAATCGATGACGAGACGAGTAGGACAAAAACAGAGAAGCAAAATCAATGTGATCATCATACCTTTGAGGTGCAGCACACGGTAAAGAATACACCAAAAACAGTAAGAGAATGCAGGGTGACAAAAAAAATAAGAAAGCAAACACAGAAAATAAAACTTGGAACACGACGTGAAGGAGGGGGGGACGTTTGCTAAGCTCCTCCATGTATCACACCTCGTCTTGTCTCGAGCATCCCTCCCCTTTTCGCACACAATATTCTTACTCCCTCCCCATTTGTGTATGCATACGACTACATACCATGTATCACATATATTTGGTCTTGTTTTGTTCCGCCCAGTTGACCTTCTGTCTTTCATTTGCTTGGGTTAAGAGTTGGCCGTGGCAGTGGCGCCACCACCGTGACCGCAAACGAGATGGAGGAGACCCAATAGCTTCAGCTTCTCTACGTACTCCACAGAAACGAACAGCGGCGGCTCCGTACGCAAGAATGCCTCCATCTGCTTTATCGCTGCAGAGGACATCCCCGCCTCAGTGGTGTGACGTGGCTGTGCGTTGGTATTTAGGGATCCCTGCGTGGCTGCCAATGCGGCATCCAGCGGCACCTTCCACTCACTGAGGTCCTTGTTCTCCACACGACGTATGTATGCCGTGTCGCGACGGATGTCTGCATCGCTGCCCTCCAGTACACATGCACCAGGCGAACTCAGAAGGTCCATTGTTTTGCGCACGTACAGCAATGTGCTTGCCTTCTGCTTTTCGTTGTATATAGTGTCTCTTGAGAAGTTGCGGAATGTCTGCAACGCCTTGATACCTCGAACTCCGGGAGCGCAGACATAGCTGTCCTCCGCAGCCCGAAAAAAAATCACGTGGCGGGTGATCCCCGTTGTAAATGAACGATAAAGCAGCGGAACAGGCGGCCAAGGCAACATGCACCGCTTCTTCTTTTTTTCCTCCTCCGACTCTCCGCTAACGTCAGTGTCACAATGACCACCACTTTCATCACCCCATTCTTCCTCCAGGATGGACGCAGCGCAGAGAGCCAAATACATCAGGAGTGTGTACTGATTGTATCCAACCAGTGGTGTGGCGCGAGGGGCGGCACCGAGCATGCGCGCGTTGAGCTCGATAAGGATTGGCATGCCAAAGCTGTTACTCCCAGGTCTCCCGTCTACGCGCACCTCGCAGTGCGAACATCCCTGACGCATGTCAAGGGCATCGACGCATTGAAGTGTGTACGCAACAACGCGCCGCTCTTCGCTGTCCTCAGGCAGCTCGGACAAGTTATGCACGAACTCGAGACGGTCGTATAACAAGGCTGTAGTGTTGACCGGAGAAGGGGGACGGTCGCGGATGCGGCTGAAAAATGCGCGTGTGAGATTTTCTTCTGCGGCGGGAAGGAGCCGTGTGCAGTACACTTCGAGTGGGTACTTCCAACTTTTCCAGACATCAGAGACAACGTGCTTTCCCTGGTAACTCACAACATTGACAACATACTCCTGCCCTTCAACGTATTCCTGCAAGAGCATATGAGAAGCATCTGTCTGCTGCGTCGTCTTCACATCACGGCAAACAGCGAATGCCACGTCCAGATCAGCTTCGTTGCGGCACAGAGTCACAAACTCCGAGCCTGCACCACTCACTGGTTTAAGAACTACAGGAAACGGAATGCCCTGTTCCCGCTGCCATTGTTTCAGCTTCGTCACGTCGTGCCCAGATTGCCCTCGGATGTACGTCAAACCCTTCTCCTTCAAGGCTAACTGCATACCACTCTTATCCTGTCGTTTTGACTTTGACGTTAATACATCGTTCCCAAAAAGGACACGAACGCGACGCTTGAGTGTTTGCAGTGCTGCTTCTTTTGGTGCAGTTGTCACCGCAAACACCTCACCTGCCTTCAGCGACACGCTGATCTCACCCTTTGCACATTTCCTCCACTGGGAAGAGGAGCGGAGAGGAGGTGGCTGTAGCCCACCAAAGTGCCTGGCGTGGAGGTAGTCTACGAGAGGCGCGAGGCCATCCAGGGACGTGATAAAACCGACAATGTCGGCGAAGCCCTCCGCAACAATTCTATTTTGGTAGAACTCTTCGTAAACGACAGGATCTTCGGCGATACCAGATGCACTATTGATAAAAAAGATCTCAATACCAGGTCCACTGTTAATGGTTTGCTGTACCTGTCCCCATGTCAGCGATGGATAGCCGCTGCTCGGCTCCGAGAGCAACTCCTTTCGGAAGCATGGCAGTGTTGTTTCATTGATAGGTAAGATGGACCTTCCCAAATGACACAGGTAATCTTTCTGTTCCAATAACACTTCGAGCGCTAGCAAGCACGGCTGTTGTCTGCGCCGCAACTCTCGCTCGCTACCTTCTGTATCGGGCCAGTACTGAGCGACAATGCGGTGCGCCACCTTAGCGGAACATCCAAACATCTGCAATAAAGCATGCGCATGCTGCTGCTGCTGCGTCTCTGGCGGTGCTTCCATATTAGCGTAAAAAGGTGCTGGATGTAATTCAACTTTCTCTGTTACATCAGCCAAAGAAAGATAATACGAACAAAAACGACAATAATAATAATAAAAATAATAATAATAATAATCGAAGTAGAAATAATAACACATTCCTAACAAGATATGTTTAGATGATCTTCTTTCCGTAATACACTTTCGCTTCTTGTCTTCGTCTTTGTTTTACACAATGGCGTAGTGAGGATAGCAAACAACTACACACAGCTTCATCTCATGTGGTATAGAGAACCAGACAAGACAAGACTACCATCACTGTCACCGAAATGCGGTGCCCCTCTTTTCAATGCATATGGGGCACGTGCTACCGCCCACCGGTATTCAGTCTACGCCGCAGACGCTCAATATGCCGCCTCTCCTCACGCTGAACCTCAAGCTGCATCTGTGCACTGCGAGAGACACTGGACGCTGGCAACGAGAAGTAGTCGCGGTTACCAGCGCGCCCTGCGAAACGCCATGCATGGGCAGTCACTGGCTGCGACTGCTGCGGCCGGCCACTGTTTTCGCTGTACCTTCTGTCAATGCACAGCGCGGAAGCATCACCCTTGCTCTTGGGTGATCCCATAGTACTGCGCTGCACACCGCCACCAAGAGCAGCAGTAGTGGAAGTGTGACTAACTGCGTGAAGGATTGTTGATCGCGCTGGCGACGCACATCGCACAGGAGGCGGGCTACGTGCGAGACGGTTCTGCTGTAGCAATGTCTGGGTATACGCGTAGCGATCTACCGGCTTGTGAAAGGCAAGGAGTTCCATACAGTGGCTGTACTGTGCATTGGTGGCCATGACGTAGATGATGTCAGCCTCTAGCTCTTTCCACCATGTACCAAAGTGCTGGGACAAGAAAGAGATTTGTAAAAAAGAAACATGAATGATCCATTATATCAAGCCGCGTACTGCAAACGGAGTCATCGCAATCTAAGGGGGAGGGAGAGAGGGAGAGCAACTACTTACTCCATGTACCTCCTTCGTCGTTACCGCAAGCAACTCGACCAGCCCCTCCTCCAGGCACACACACACTCTCCTTTGGGTTACGGCAAGCTCCGCAAAGAAAAAAAAAGTTCGTACAGATTGCGCGGCATCCGTTTTTGTTTTGTTATTATCTCGACTCTCATCTAACCCGTCCTGGTAACTGTACAATTACGTGGGCCACCGCTACACGGTAGCAGGTACCCTTGCTCTCCCATCCACAGCCCCAACACCGTCGCATGGAGTAGAAGCATGCTCACCAAGGAAATAAGAAGAAGACATCAACCATTTGTTTTTTTTTCCTAGATGGTGAAAATGGCGTGCTCCTCTTTCTGCGGATGCAACATTCCATGTGCTTCGCACCGTTGGGCGCTGTGCTGGTTGGGATCGTCCTCGATGGCTTCGTCCTCGAAGTAAAAAAAATCATCTTCAGCCTCGCCACTACAATCATTATCACTCTGCACGGTGTCTCCTTCAGCCGACACTGTCGCAGCAGTAGCAGTTTCAGCACAGCTCGTGTCTAAGGCGTTTCGTCCGCTCGGCGCTGTCGACGACGGTGAATGAAGTGGGAACACCGACGAGAATGATTCCGTGTCCTCGAACTGAGCCCTTTCATCTGCATTCATGCGCATCCAGATTTTTTTCACGCGCGCAAAGAAGGCCCGATTGCTGCACGCCTTTCCCGTCATCACAAGTCCATGGCGGTAGCACTGACTGACGTAAAACCGACGAAACGCAGACGTGGAGCGCCGCGGTGCGGATATCGGCGCGTAGAAGCAGAAATTAAGCGCCGCCTTTTGCAGGTCCGAAAGCCCCGACCACCGCTCCATCGAGTCCTCACGGGACAACCCGTAGTCGCGGCAACAGTAGCGAAGGTAGAGGTGGGCACCGCCAACAGGGTGCATCTCCACAGCGCGCTCGAAGCAGTAGTACTTCAGCCGCGCCTCCTTCGGCAACGTGTACCAACGCGGTATCTCATCCTTCGACCGCCGCAGCGTCGCCTCAACAGAGCCACCCAAGCGGATGATGTACTTGTAGTACTCCTGGTTGTAGTATGTGATGGCGGGACTCGTCAACGCACGAACCTCCTTCAGCGCCGTCACACCACACATTAACTTCGCTCCAAACAGCCGCTCCCGCTCGTATTCGTGGCGCAACTCCTTTCGATTAGCCTCCGCCTTTTCGAGCACTGTCTTACGCTCCTCCAAAGTAAGGTTCTTAAAGGCCCGCATCACATGGGGACGCTGGTAGTCCGCCAGCTCACCCACCATGTCACGTACCTCCTTCTGTGAGCCGCGTTCCACGAGCTCCTCGTCGCGCAGAGGACCCTGCCGCAACGACCATGTGCGCATGGGTGGGCAAATGTCGAAGTTGTTGCGATTCAACAACATAAATGCCTGGAACTCCCTGAAAGGCGGTGGTGAATTCAGTAGAAGACAGAAAATACGCATAGGTTTGTCTAGGTTCGAATGATAGTATAAATTGATGTTAATCTCCCCAGTCTTCTTGTCGGTATAGCGTGCCCACTCTTCTTTTGTCGGCGGTGTCGTGCCTGTGCTCTCAATCAATTCTATCAGATGCTCGCGGTTCTTAGGCTTCAAGATTTCATCTTCCGTAAGTTGTAGAATTCGGCGCAAGACACATCCTGGCACCTTGCGCATCCCCAGAAACGACGCGTTAACGACATTCACCGGCTTGTTTTTGTAGAAAACATACCGCTTGACGTTCTCAGGAAAGTACCGTATGTATTTCGCAATGTTGCTGTTGACAGATTCTCGAAATTGTGTGCGCCGGTGGAAGAAGACGTCGTCGCGTAAGCGGATATCCCTACGACTTCGCGGCTCACGCGCCGTCTCCACGAGCCGTGTGCTTGTGAGAAAGTTGTACTTCTTGCGGCCCGACTTGCTCACACCGCGGTTTGACGATGGTGACGGGTAGGTTGCCACGAAGCGTGCAAAGCAGAAGGCCGCTCGGTCACCACCGGGAAGGACGCCGAAGCAGCGACTAAGACTCTTGTCGCCTGATATCAGTCGCCGCATCATGCTGCCAGACAAAGCTTCCGCCTCTTCACACTTTCCCGTCCTCCCTCTCTCTCTCTCCTTGACCAATGCCGTACTTCTGACTGCTGTTTTCCTGCTAGTGTGACTCGCTTGTGAAAGTGTTAGGCGTTGAAAAAAACGCAAGAACACAAGCAACGAACCAAAGCTGGGGAATGGGCGTCACCACCTCCCACCTTCCTTTCCGAAGCCCTAGCAGCACCACCAGCAGCGCATGGAAGTAACAAAAAGAAGAAATACAGGTGACAAGAAGCAGACAGGCATCACAGTCACCCCACGGGACCCAAGAACAAAGCCGTTCACACCACAATCAAAGAAACCTCAACAGGGAAAGAAAACGCATTCCTTGCTCATAAAAAGCGAGCTCCCACATGCATCTCCGCAAAAAAAAAGTACCGCATCCCCCTTGCAGAACGCACGCAGGAGACTAGCCTCGGTACCACCAAATTAAACCCATATAGCCTCCTTTCCGGGTTGATTATTACCCTCCTCTATAACAGGATCCCCCTCAGTGCTTGCAGCAGCCTCGGGCTCTACCGGTTCCACCGCTCTCCTTGCCCTGCCGCGACGCTTAACTACGGTAGAAGGCCTATCAGTGGGGTTGGGCTCTGACGTCTCCGTTACCTCAGAATGAGATGGATTTTGGGGGGAACAGCTAACCGTTGCACTGATGTTTGATCCTATCTGACCAGGAGAGCTGGCTATATTTTCGAAAGGAAACTGGAATGCCAGCTGTTGGAGCTCAGTGAGCCATTCGAAGCGTGGAAACGCTGGCGGATCCAGCAACACAGATGGTGCGTCCGGAGGTTTCTCAGAAACTCTGTTTGCTGCGTCGGGCTGCGGGTCATACCCACCGCGCACGGCGATGTGCGGATACAGCTGGCAGTATCGATAGTATAGATGTGCAGGGGACGCAGCTGCGGTGTCCAGCCGGTACATGCTCCGCTGCATTGGCACATGCTCTTGAGCGAAACAGCTGAATGACAACCTGGAAGATAGTGGGAGCATTTCAAAAGATGGAGGCGGTGATTGCCTGCTGCAGCAGGACGATGAGACCCATGACGCCAACACGTTCAGCTCCGTGTGCAGGCACCACAGTCGCCGATACGTCACCGCAGGTGACGTCAGTGCCCTCACCTCATCACGAGCGAAGAAGAGCAGCAACAGCCCCTTTCTCGCCATCATGTCCGCAAAAACCTCCGCTTGCATACTCTCCAGCCTTCCGCACACTGCACGATATATGTCTATATTGTCCTCCAGCCTCATCTTCTGAAAGACGTCCCACAGGCGTGTGAGGTGAAAGTCCTCGATTTCTCCGTTTACTGGATTGAGGAGACCGCGCTCTTCACGCTGGTGGGTGTGACTGAGATTCACCTGCTGCTCAGCGTGAGGCAAAAGAGAGGCACCAACCGGAGCGTCACACACCGCAGCCAAAGCCGTTTCATCCGGCATCACAAGGCTCATGTAGAACTCATCACGCGAGTAGAACTTCCGCCGTTCATCATCGCTTGGAAGTGTTGCATCCGCATCATTGACAGCAGAAACTTCCTGCTCGGTGGCCGACGGATTCCACTCTTCTGGCCAGTGCAGTGTCACGCCGCGAATCAGTTTCGTTGAAGCTTCGTCGTCTCCTGCCGCTCTTGTGGGACGCGTCACTTCAGCAAACTCCGCCTCTGAGAGAGCGGGATGGTGCTCGTAGCCACTGAACGGCGGGCGCTGGGGCGACGGCAGCGACAGCATGTTGCGATGAGATGCCACAAACGCATACCAGAGCGCACCGGGCCCTCCAAAAGAACCCCTCTTTGTGTGGAGAAATTCCCAGAGGGCGTCCTGCACGCCGTTGGTATAAAAGTTCATCTTCTCTGACCCGGCGAGAAGTGTGCGTGGAACACCCAGCGAGATGGTCTCATCCTCATCCCCATCAGGAGTAGCACCTCCGTTTGCTTTCAACCTCCACCCAAGAATGCATTGCATTAGCTCGCTTAATTCATCATACCACATGGACTCATCTGAAAGAAAGCGGTGCAACAGGTAGCGCAGAATTTTGTATTCGCCCACGACACTACGATAACGTGGCGCCTCCTCTCCGTTCGTTTGCAGCTGACGCAACCAGCCGCTGTCGTGAAAGAGTTTATTTATCATCCACTCATCTAGAAGTGCCATGCTCCGTAGCCGCTCCGCGGCGTCTATATGTGACACCACACCAGTGTGCTGGTCCTTCAGCGAAAAGAGCATCCGCTTTATATCCCACACATCTGCGGCGTCCTCTTCAATGTCGTCGTGGAGCGATGGTGTGGGCTGCGGTTGGGGACTCACCTTTTCTATTGGTGGTGGCTGAGGGAGTAGCGCCGGGGGACAAATCTCGTCGGGTGTAGTAGAGGCACTGACATCTGCAGCACCAACAGTAACAGAAACATCTGTGTTGTTGTTATTATGGCTCTTCATGGTGACATTAGTGGTAATTTCTGATTCCGTGCTAATGAACGATAGGTGGCTCGCACAGCGCCGCTTTGGATTCCACAACGGAATACATAAGGATCCTCTCCCCACACACGGAGGAATCAAACCACAATATAGAAGATGCACGTGGAACGAGGCAGCACGCCGCACGCCCAATTGCTTCATGGAGCCACTAGAGAAAACAATAGGGAGAGGCAGAAGGAGTGACGCCTCCCGCACCGTGTCACAAACTTTCACACTTCTACACACTACCTCTTTCCCTTGTAACGCCTTTGAGAGGAATAGGAGAAGGAGACAGAGGGAACAAAAGCAATATAAACCCATCCTGCTGCGTCCGCTCAGTCATGTCCGCAACCGCCAGCCGAAACCGCAACACCCAGCGGCAAGAAACTCAATGATAATCATAAAGCCTGGTCCGTTTCCTTTCTATACCAAAAAACAAAGCACGATGAAGCACGGGAAATGCGACCATGAATGAAGACCATATATCTCACTTTTCGGAGAATACTACGAGGCAGGGGCAAGCACGGGAAAAAAAAAAGAACCACGAGATGGAAAGGATGGAACCAGTTAAAGAAGACACAAAACAACGTAAACTGGAGAGTAGTAACAAACAACAGATGATAGAAACAAAAAAAAAACTGTGTTCATGAACTACGGACGTGTCTTCATCTTGCACTACTGCTTTACCTATTTTCACACTTATTCCATCGTTTCCTTTCCGTCTTTTCCCCTTTTTTCGTATCAGTAGATTAATGAATCATTTAAGATCCTTCTGGAAGATCTCGTATCTCTCAGGTGAGAACGTTAACTTTTCATTCTCTATAAGCGTTTTCCTTTTACACCCGCGCACCACAGCGATACACGGCCATAACGTCTTGTGCGCCCAGACGGAGCAGATCCATGACAATATAAATATCTCACAGTAACCTAATCACAGAGACACATACACAGTCACATACACACAAGGAGTAAGAAAGAAAGAGAGAGGGAGAGAGGGAAAACGAACTTCCCCATCCCATTTTCGCTGGCAAAGAGGCCCTGCCCTGATCTCTATTTGTATTTGTGTCGGCGATTCTGTACCGACACAGCTCTCCTTTTCTTCTTGCCTGCTCCCCACTCTTTCCTCATTCTCTCTCTTCTTTCGTCCGTCGGCTGCGGGTCACTAGTAGCCAACCGGCGCGTCCCTCCTCGGGTTGTACGGCCTGCCGCCGCCGTTCATCCCCATCCCCGCAAAGCCGGCGATGCCGTCGCCGCCGGCGTCGCTGGGGGCGGACCGCCGCCTCCCGCGCGGTGCCATGTCGATCTGCCGCACGATTCCGTCGGGGTGACCGAAGTCAAGTGCTTTTTGCAGTCCGTTGCTGTCGGCGTTGACGCAAACACGCATCTTTCCCTGTGCACCATCTCTAGCGTCTTCACTGAAGCACAAAAAGCGGCCATGCGTGTTTCCTTCAAACTTCTCCCGAACCTCAATATCACGCTGTGTCTCGGCGTCGCGCGGCTTTAGCCGAAGGAGCTCACCCGCATCGCGATCCCGTGTCACTCGGGGCTGGGGAGCCGTTGGTGCATCTGTGTTCCACGAGAATATGTTCAATCCCCCTTTAGAGAGGCGATCCTGTCGCAACTGTGGCGACAGAGACTGGTAACCAGCAGCAGAAGGCACGTATTCATCCTCATTGTTTATATATATCTCCTGAATCGGCTGATCCCCCGCTGTCGGCAAACCCCGCGACGGCTCCTGCTGCACGGCGAAAGGGGCTGTCATGTAAGCTGGCTGGGGCCCTGTCATCTCGTCCCGAGGGGCGTGGCGGCGGCCCCTGACTCGGTTGTTGCGACCCCGCTGCTCACTCTCAAGCCCAAGGTTAGTCAGCATCGTTTCTCGCGAATCCTTTCCTCAGTGACGATCTTTCTTGAGGTTTGATTTGCCTCTTCACTTCTTTATTCTTGCTTCTAACCTTTTCTTTTCCGTTGCGGTTTCTGTTCTATTTATAGAGCTGGCGTTCGGCAGGTTTTACTTATCGCAGCACGCAGAGAGTTGAGGGGGGCAGAGACAGCAGCAGAACCGGAGACATGAAGAGGACAAAAAAAAAAAAGGTTCTGCCATCACGCAGTCGTGCTGTGCAACATAGGCAATTGTGTGCTTGTGGCGCACAAAACGGGGCACACACTCTCTCTCTAGCGTTCCGCAGCTCCGGTCAGGCCGGAGTAGTTAGGACGCCATGACAGCGGCGACGGAATTTTTTTTTGTTTGCACATGNCAAAAAAAAAAAAAAAAGCACAGAAGCCCTCAAACAGTGACATCGCTAGCAGTGGATAAGAAAGGGAGGAATGAGAAACAAACAAACTGAACGATATGTAAAAAAAAAAACTTGACTGACTTCCCCCTAAACGGCATGCCTGCTTAACCGCAGTTTACCATTCATTGCCTCCATAGGCACTCTGCCTGTTCGCGACGCGTTCCTCCAGCCCCAAAGAAACGGTACATTAGTGAAAAGCAACGCGCCGCCGCGCTTGAAGTCCAGGGTTCTCCCCAGCCACCCACGCAGCGAGGGTTCCCTGCCTTCCGTCACCACACGTCTGCTTTTGCCGCCCACTACTCTCAAATCGGCTNGCGCTTGAAGTCCAGGGTTCTCCCCAGCCACCCACGCAGCGAGGGTTCCCTGCCTTCCGTCACCACACGTCTGCTTTTGCCGCCCACTACTCTCAAATCGGCTCGCTTTTTCGTTATTCAGAATGACCTCATCGGCGAATGCCACAAGTCTGTGCTGCTGAGACAGGAACTCCACCTCGCGCAGCCGCACAAAAGCGACCCGTCCAGTCTTATGCATCGACTCAACGCTGCTCATCATGATGGTATGAAGTACCTCGGGGATTTTCTCATCACGAACCGAAGAAAAGAACACAGTACGATAATCCACAAGAACGGAGATGTATGGTTGCTGCTCCACGCCAGTTTTTGTTGTGGCTGTGCCGAAGTACATAGCAATCCTCGAGTTTTTCTGGACGGGGTCGCATGCAACAACAGCGCTCTTGCGGTGCACTTCGAGCATCACCGCGCCGTTTTCGTTCTTGAAGCAGCGGATGTAGGGCAGTGAATTGTACAACACCTCCGCACCAAGTGCGCGCTCATCCACGTTTGACATATGCATGTTCTTTTCATGTATGATGGCACTGCTTTCTCCGTCCTCTCCCAGCGTCCCGTCCCCATTCTCATTCTCAACCTCATCGTCAATGCTCTCGATTTCTCTAAAGCTCACGAAAAACTGCCACGCATTGGCTCCCTCGTCAAAGGTGTCCAGGACGAACTGAATGCCAGAGAGTGTAAGTCCATTCCACGAAGGGCCCACGCACACAGTTGAGATGATCATACCGTTGCGCGGCTCACCTACTGCACCACCCAGCAACTCTATTACGCCACGCCTTTCATCAGCACGTATAGAAGGTGAACACACCCAAGCACTGGATATTCCCTTTGCAATTGTCGGCACCTCTGCCAACGCAGAAGGTACCACACAAATCATGGGCTCTGGTGGCTTGACTCCAGTTTCCGTCTCCTCTTCAACCAGCACATTCAAAAAAATGGATTTTGACACGGGTCTGGCGTTGGGGACACCAAAGGCGAGTGCAAAGGAGAAAGGAATGTGCACGTCAATCACGTCAGGGGGCGGCACAACAAACATAGGGCCGTATTTGCAAGAAGACAGACGCGGGCTCGTCAGTTGTGTGCTGCTCCGATCAAACGACCTCCAATGATTGCTACCAGCAACACTCATAGGAGAGGCCTCCTCTTCCTTTTCAATCGTGGAGGATAGCATTGAAGTTGGAAGCGCAGAGTTATTTGAATACTCACCCTTAGAGGGCAGGCGCTCTCGCGGGGTGGAGAACACCTCAGGCGCCTCGGCAGGGGTAGGATCACGGTGCAAGACGGCGGGCATCGGGCCCCAAGAAGACGCAGGGGTGTTGATGTCACAACTACCACCCGCCGTGAGATTGCTTGACGGCTTCGCCAATGGGGTGCTCAGGCATGCAGGAGACTCCGGATGCCTCCCATTTAGCGAACAAATCCCAACAGCTTCATTCAGAAACGGCATTGCCGCTCCATATGGAAGTCGGAGAGACCCAGACGCACGAGTCGACTGGGTAGAATAATTATGACATGATTCCACACTAATTCCCTCGGCGGAACACTCCACAAAATCATCGCGTGGGAGTTGTCCTGGCATACCTGCTTCAGACGACCGTACGGAGAACGCCCGCAACGTCTGCGGCCGTAAAACATCACGAGATGGCTCTACAGACCGACTGTACAACACATGCATTGGTGCGTTGTCCCGATCCTGTTGCCCCTCAGTCAAAACTTCAGACGCCTGGTCAAGACTGCTAACTTCGGCATTCAGACCAGCCCCCCTTTCTGGAGTTGGGGGCAATTCCCAGATACACGGCATGGCAGAGGACGGTGTGAAATTCGAAGTGACACCATTTCTGGGGAGCGCCGCTTTTGTGCCTCCGCCAGTTTCCCCCGACTGTTGGTACTCATGCGATGGTGCCCGCATTGGTTCTCGTGCAAAGTGCGGGTGAGACAGCTGTGCTGCCGTATCACTATCCAAATGCGAATAGATCGGCATCGAGAACGGTGTCGCCCGCCTTGATAAGCGTTGAGAGAATGCCAAGAGCACCTCTGCTGACGCAGGATCACGTGCGTGCACATCAGCCTGCTCAGCACTGTTGCTACTGTTGTTGTTGAGAGAAGAACCACGATTCACCTCCACGGCGGCGTCTATGTGTTTGCCGCATTCCCCCTCGGCAGCAATATCCCTCTCCAAAAAATTTGGCAACGAGTAGGAGCGATCGTCGTGATTTGGCGTGCTCCTGTGAGAAGGTGCAAAGGAAACAAACGGTGTTGCTACCTCGCATCCGTTCACTTGATCGGCGGAAAAAGGTGTTGCAGCGGTCAGCAGCGTGCCAAGATGCTGCGCATGGCCGTCACGCAGCGCGAACTCCTCCCGCAGGGGCCGCACTAACAAGGGCGTGGCGGACGCTGGCCCAATGTCCCGCTGCTTAACGACGTAGTAGTTCCGCTCAAGGGCATCAAGCAAAAGGGACGAGCCGTCAAGGCGCGGAAGCAGCAATTCCACCCGAACACGGTAGTTACCTGGCGGCAACGCGAGTCTGTTCCCGGAGGGCCATGTGCCCTTCGTCACGTACACAGGGCGTGTGTGCTGCTCATCGGCAACCGTCACCTTAAGCTTTGACCGCTGCCTCCCAGACTTCACCACGGCAAACTCGAAGTGGCCGTAGTACGTGCCCGACCGGGGTATAATAAATATGCTCATAAAGTATCTTTCAATTGGACTCAACGGCACTACTGAGTGCCCGTACGCTTCTCCTTCGATGCCGAAAACCAAAGCCTTAACAGCACTCCCTGGATTACCTCCACGAACCCAGCAGCTTACTTCCTCCTAAGAGCAGGTGCAATACAAGGAGAAAAACAATGAAAAAAATAATAGAAAAAAGACGAAAACCACATAGCCTCAGTTTAATACATCTTGTGCAGCACTGCTTCTTATCCTGCCAATTTCCACCTCCGTTTCGCTGTCTTTATCGGAGGCCACTTCTCACAACCACATCTTCATGTCCGTCTGCGACACCGCCTCGCTGAACTTGCGACCCAATTGGGTGCACCGCGTCGAACACGGTGTTGTGAGGGTTCATCTCCATCTGGTTTGTCGCCGCGTCACTGATGAGGCGCTACGTTCCGGTGAAGGCCACTACGGGGGATGGCATCGTGCAGTTGACCCGGTGGTTCGCAGTAACGCATGCGCGGCCATTAGGCCACACGCCAACTCACGAGCATGTTGTGCAAAGGCCAATGCCAACGGCGACATCGCGGTCCATGTTCTTGTCCAGGATGGAAGTTTGGACGCTTCGGCATTTTGCAGCCCACACTTTGGCATAGTAGGAGGAAGGGCAAAGAGATGTCGTGTGTATATGTTCAAAAGGGAGAGACGTCCCACCGGGAGGCACCACTGCGGTTGCGCTGGTGTTCCCGCGGGTTTGGTCTCTCATCCTTGTCGGGTTGCAAGGCGGCCCTAACCTCGGAGTCGTCATTGGTCCTAGCAGCGTGC